>NW_007378191.1:145463-147836 GCF_000475195.1 Diaphorina citri
TTAAAATCAGTTTAATAGAAATAGGGGAAGTCCACCTTGCAATAATTAGGGTAAACAACTTTCTTGTTCATAGGATCTTTAGGCGAAATTGTAATACCAAAAATTTGAGAACTCGAGAGTTCAGGGGAGAACATTTGGCGGCGGAAAAACCGCCAGAAAACGGCCGAAATTTCGCACTTTTGTCAGTTTTTTGCTTATAACTCCTAAACCGTGCGTTCCATGCAATGTTTATGGGTATTTAAAGTACACATTTTTTTTTTTTTTTTTTTTTATAGTTGAAAAATTTTCCTAGTCAGGATTATCAGGCATACTAAGGCGAGTGTGGAACTGGGAAGGTAGGTAGGTACCTAGTTATACTTGTCTATGCCAATCCATGAAGAGCATGGATGATGGAAATTAGTACCCTACACGCCTTACACTTGAATTTAGACCACGCTACGCCACTGGATTGTACTGTGATGCCTAGGTCTTTATAGCTTGTTACTGGTAAGATAGGTGTATTATCTATGTAGTAGGTGTGGTTTATGTTGGTTTTTTTATTTGTAAAAGTTATTTTTGAGCATTTTTCGGGGTGGAAGTTCAGTCCGATAGTTGCTAGCCATTTTTCTACGGATGTCATATCATTTTGTAAGAGTATACAGTCTTCGGGAGTTTTTATCGTTTTAAATATTTTTAGGTCGTCAGCATAGAGTCTAAATTGAGAGTGTATTACATATTTATGTATATCATCGTAGGTTAAAATGAACAGGAGACTACTCAATTTAGACCCTTGACCCACTCCTGACGGGGGCTGAAATGATTTGGAGTTGAAATTCTTTTCGTATCTAACAAAAACATCTCGATTTTTTAGGTAGTCTGTGAAGAGGTAAACTAATGGCTTAGAAAAGCCAGCTCGAATCAATTTATCTATGATAGCATCATGTGAAATTTTATCGTAACATTTTTGGACATCAGTATAAATAACATCGACCTGGTTTTCCGAAATGGCCTTAGCTGTGTAGTCACAAAATTCTATTAGATTGCTAACTGTGGATTTTTTATTTACAAATCCGTGTTGTTCTGGATTTATATTATTGAACACGTAGCTAGAAATTTGTGAGTATAAGACTCCTTCGTATATTTTAGCGAATGCATTTAGGTTTGAGATGGGTCTGAAGTTCGAGATATCAGTGGTGGAGCCTTTTTTTGGTACTGGAGTGACTACGGATTTTTTTAGTTCTTGGGGGAAAACTTTGTTCTTTAATGATGCGTTTATTATATCAGATATTGGTCTTATTAGGGAGTCTGAGCATTTTTTATATAATAGAGGTGGTATGCCATCGGGGCCTGGTGGTTTATTGGTAGACATTGATCGAATTTCATTTCGGATATCTTTTTCTGAGATGGATTCTATATTGATATAACTAGGTTCTGTGGATTGATTGAAATTTGGTTTGTAATGGGATGGATTATTGTTGTATGAGTTAATAAAGTGCTGGGCAAATGTATCTGCTATTATTTGGGGATCTCCTATTGTTCTATTTTGATATGTTAAGAGTGGGGCTGCATTAGTTTTTTTCTTTTCGTTGTAAAATTTCCAAAACTCTTTACTATTTGTTTTAATTTTTTGTGTGATATTTTCCACGTGTTTGGTGTAGTTTTGTTTTATTTCTTTTTTAATTAATTTTCTTAATTTAGAATATTCAAGCTGCTGTGTTGTTGTTTTCTTTTGGGTTTTTCTTAATCTCTCCTTTCTTTTGAACATTTTTCTTGTTGCTGGCTTCCACCAGTGAGGAAATTTCTGTTTCCTTGTATGTACACTGTATTTAGGGACGTTTTTTTCAAATGTTTGGTTTAGTTTTTCGTAAAATATTTTCAATTTTAAATTTGGGTCGTTCTCATTTTCTAATGTGGTCCAATCGATTTTTTTAAGCTCGTTGTTTAAAGCGTTCATGTCCACTTTGTGAAATGCATACGTCTTTTGCGAGTTAAGGGGTACTTTATTGTGTGTTTCAATTCGTTTAAAATTAACATTGATTAACAAGGGGGGGTGGTTTCTGTCCGGTTTAACAAGCCCATTTTCTTTATCAACTTGTACTGACATATATTTATTTTTTGCAACGTTGAATTTGGCTAGGTTTGTGAGACATAGATCAAGGGTTCTACCCTTATAGTTTTGAACTGAGTTGTGAGATTCAAGGTTGTATAAATTAATCAAATGATTTAGTTCATTTACTCTAGAGGTATTTTCAGTTTGGATTCCATATTCTGGTATATTGAAGTCTCCAATTAACATAATTTTTTGTTGTGAAAGGCCAATACACTTGTTCATTTTATCGGTGAACTTCTTTATGGTGGTGTTTTTGTTTGGGGGCCAAAAATAACATACGGAAA
>NW_007378192.1:0-8014 GCF_000475195.1 Diaphorina citri
AAATTGGGAAAAGGTGCATCTAAAAAAGTTAATGGCCGATCTTACCTATAGCATTTCCCTCACTATTCAGCAGGTCTATCTCATCATTGATAAACTTGGCGTTGGGATACTGGATGTTTGGTTGGAAACAAGTGGACAGGATGGCGGTGAAGTCATTGCTAATATTCATCTCAGCTGATGCTACTTCTGTTCTGAATGGCAACCGTTCTGCCTTGAGCGTCATCATGACTACTCGGATATGAATGATAAAGTTGTTGTGAAGACGGACAAGGTCCTGTGCGTTTAGCGCGAATATCATCATCTTCCCTGACTTGAACGTGACGTCATCATGAGCACACTCCGCGCAGAACTCCCCCTGACATATCTCCAGGGGAGGATACTCCAGGAATTGGAAGGTAGTGCAGACCAGACCGTCTGGGAATGTTTCCTGAGGGCGGGGCTCCCATTTGACTCCGCCCACTTGTAGTTCCATCTGAAACAAGCGTTGCTCATCGCCGGAATTTTCCATCCCTTTGTTTAATTTTGATTTTGAGTGCTTTGGAAGAAATATGTTTGTATTTTTTATGCGTTGCTGGCTAATGACTATTTGTTTTGTTGTCAGGAGATAGGTCCGACTCCACCATTATTTTTGGCTAGTTTGAACAGGCTTCAGCAATATGACTATGAAGAATCGGAGTCACAACAACGTTAGGTGTTGGGTGAAAGATTTGGAGTGTAACAGTTTTCTACATTAAAAGTTAAAGAAAGGTTAGGTGAAAATAAGTGAATACATCAACTGGAAGACGGGTAAAGAGCCACATTTCAAGTTGAGTGACAAATAATAAGACAGCACAAAACTTGGAGAATACCGAGTTTTTTCCCTTCATATGTTACCCTTTCCAGGATGCCCTCTTTACTCTTTCCAGACACACAGACAGCAAGCACTACATTCGTATTCTTCTCCTGTGAGAGGATTGTCACATAAATTATCTTCTCTGGTTACATCTCAGACTTGGCTGTCAGAGTTTACTTATCTCTCCAGTCAGGATTAAAATGAACTAGGACAGTTCCCTGGGAAGTTTTCACCATGATGGAACATCTGTGTTGACGTAACGCCAGAGCTGTTAGCGCTCTACCAGCCTTACTGAATATTGTGTATAATTAATATTCACAACTTTGTGCTGCTGCTTGGGTTCTCTCATCCTTCCATGTTTTTTCTCCCAGCACTTGTGTCTCTTCTATTAACCTGTTTGTTTATTAACTTATTCCGTTACATTTCTTCATTCATTAGCATGATGAAGCCCTAACGTGGAGATTTTTTTTCTTCCTTCTTCATTGCTGCTTGTTTCAATGCCGCATAGTTCAATGTTGTTCACAGTAATTCTCTCTGTATTCTCTTGTTGATACTTGTGAAGATTTTTCCATGTTTCTAGTGTTTTGGGAAGTTCTCAATGACTTAGTGTGTAGTTATGTTGTTGAGCACTGTTTGTACCTAATCCAATTTGTTCTATTCTCTACTTGTTAATATACCTCTACTGTACGGTGTATGTAGATTAGGAGATTATTTGATGGTGTCGTGGTTGAAGTCATCGGGATTTCCCCTGTGGTGTTGCAGGTTGCTTCATATCCTTCAATCCACTGTGTGCTGAGTCTTCTGTGGTGGTCCCAGTGGTTTGTGGATTAGATGATATTAGATCTTGGATTGATTCCCCCAGAGATGATTCGGTTGTTGGCCAGCCGGTTAGGTTTTGTGTCATCTGCCATTTACAGTTCATTGTGTAGAAGATCGTACTCATATTCATATTATGGTGGAGCAGCAAAGTAGGAAGTGAGCCATCCACGACTGTGACAATATAGGGTACCTACAGGTTGAAATTATTGTGGTTTATTGGTTTTGACATGTCTACCCTCGTATCCTTTTGACACTCGGCATGTCAATATTGATAGGTACCTAATTCGTTTTGACAGCTGAACACTCTCATGCTTGTATTCCTATTAAAAAATATTAACACACAGGATATTAAGGTGATGTCACTATTGACTCTCGGGGAGCATGATGAGATTGCGATAGAATATTGTAAACATGATTGGTCCAATGGCCCAGCGCTTTGTATATCTTATTATGGGGTTGTATTCCTTGCTATAAAATACATCCCAATAAGGGTTCTCCCATGAAGGTTTGATACATTAGCGACTATTTCGCTATTGAGCGAGAGAATCCAGAATATTGTAGACGAAAGTAAGGAGTAGGTACTTGTTTAGGGGTCCCTCTCTGGGGAGAGAGTCTAACTTGACTGGATATTTTCCACTCATTCGCTCTTCCGCCCAACCTCTCCCTCCCCAATATTCTATCTTCTCTTATTTTCAATCATCTTCCATTATCTCTCTCTCCTCCTCCCCCTTGCTCTTCCTCATTCAGTCTCCTTCACTGTGGATGATATCTGAACAAATAATGTACTCTCCTCATTCCTCATCTCATCTGATCGTATTTCATAAACTGATGAGCTTTCTTATGTGCTTCATCATAAGCCGTTTTCGATAAATCAGAAATGCCATCATTTCTGTTCTCTCTCTGTTAATAAAGCTCTTTCTCTCTAATAACTTGAAATCTTAATAACTTGAAAAGGCAGTGAGGCGCGAGATATGGATGCATTAGGATTTTCCTCAAGTCTCGAGAGCATTCTTCAGTTTTCACCATGAGTGAAAATAAACAACGAATTTTGGGAGAAATTCGATATGTGTGTGTGTGTGTGTGTGTATGTGTGTGTGTGTGTGTGTGGTGTGTGTGTGTGTGTGTGTTGTGTGTGTGTGTGTTGTGTGTGTGTGTGTTTGAACATTTGAAAGCTGGAAGCTATGAGAATCATCTCCGATGATTTTGGGTTTCTCCGAAATTTTCCGTTTTCGTTTGAAGTACGAGGAGGAGAAAACCATTTGTGCATTTCCAGATTTCCACCATTGAACGGGAAATGTGGAAAAAAAAAGATGGTGATGGTGAAATAAAATTGAATGAACACATGTTAAAAGATTTTGTACAAAGAAATTGCAAGGTGTATGGATTGCGGTTTTGGATTGAAAGCTGTGGATAGTGTAAACTAGAAAACTTACGAGTTTTTCAATGTCAAACTTTGAAGAATATCCCCTGCTCAAAAGTTTGAAGCACATTTGTGGATTTCTGAAGATACATTGGCTCATTTGCAGACCTTCTCTGAGCAGGTCGATTTTTGAGAATTATACCTACATAATGGATATCCTCCCCAAAATGTTATTGATAGCTATGCCTGAAAGAAAAGCTTCCAATACTCCCATTCTACATCCACAATATCTATGTACCTACATACCCAGGTACTTGGTTGTTACCTAGTTTTGAATTGAAAATTGTATTTCAGTTAATTGGAATGATGCAGTGCCAATCGTTGATACCCTGTAGGAGTTCCAGGATGATACTTTGGAAAGTGGAAACAAATAATGATTGAAAAATGAAATAGGGTATTGGTTTTTATTATTTTCCTCGTTTGTTATTGATGTTATAATGATTTCATTCATTTCCCATTGAGAAAATTGTTTACCTAGCTGCGGGCAAAACTGTACGAAACCATTAGATTTGTTTTAAAAACTATCCTCCGGTATGGATAAAAAAAAAAAAACCCCTCTTTCATGGTTTCTATGCAAGCTTGGTAAACAATCATTAGAAAGTTATAAACTAGACTGACTGCTTTCTAGTTTTCTAAAGAAACACCCTTGTATATCCCTCAAAACTTCTCAAAGCACTCCTGGCACTCCAATTTTGCCGTGTTGACAAAAAATGCCATTTTTTTGGATGGCACTTGATCAGCGTGGAAAAAGAAACTAATGAAAAATCTCATCCATCCACTCTCATTAATTTTTTCTATACCTTGATAACTTTTTTTTTTGAAAAGGTATGAAAAAAGAGACGCTCCCGTGTTCTATATTTCACTCACCTATCTATTCTGTAAACAGGGTAATGCGAAAGATGTGAGATTTTTCGTTTCTTTCTCAATGATAGTGGAACATCAGAAGAAAAGAGAAAACCTACGTATACAAATTTTAACACAGTACCTATCTAGGAAACTTTTTTTTAGAACTTTTTGAGAAGAAAAGTTGGTTTTCAAAGTGAGAAGTAGGTCTTCTCCAACGAAAAGGTATGAAAAAAGAGACGCTCCCGTGTTCTATATTTCACTCACCTATCTATTCTGTAAACAGGGTAATGCGAAAGATGTGAGATTTTTCGTTTCTTTCTCAATGATAGTGGAACATCAGAAGAAAAAGAGAAAACCTACGTATACAAATTCTAACACAGTACCTATCTAGGAAACTTTTTTTTAGAACTTTTTGAGAAGAAAAGTTGGTTTTCAAAGTGAGAAGTAGGTCTTCTCCAACTGGAAACTTTTTTTTAGAACATTTTGAGAAGAAAAGTTGGTTTTCAAAGTGAGAAGTAGGTCTTCTCCAACAACATTTTTACTTTTATTTTGGATTAAAACAATATCTAAAACCTAATCATCCTTGTCCCCACACGTCTCATTCTTCCATTATTGTTCTCAACACACTATCATGCATGACTTCAACTTTGGAGCTAATGTGAACTTTCTTCTCCTTACGTTCTTCCTCCACCGCCTCCATCTCCACCTCCGCCTGCATTGGTTCAAACTGACGCACATTAGTCTCTGGATGTGTATACACATCATATCGCCGCTGGATTTCATCTTTGATTATCATCATGATTATCTCTTGCTCTGTGTTCCGTAACTCCATTCCTATGGTTTCAGTCAGGGTTTGTGTAAATGCATTGTTAATCTCCTCCACTATTTCACTCAGATGAACCCCATAGTGTTGCAAGTCGTCTAACACGAGTGGTAGAACGTCGCGCACTAAGGCCTCACTTGTTACCACAGCGCTAATCTTACGCATCAGATCCTCCACGATGCGTTTCCGCTCGCATTGTTGTTCAATGACCTTGAGGAATGCTTGGCTCTGTTCGGTTTCTATTCGGACAGCCTCGGCTTCATTCGCTTCCCGCGCGGCTTGTGATTCCTGTAGCTGACGGTATTCTGTACGTAACCTATGTAACTCCTCCTCATGACAAAGTTCCAATACACACTGCTGGGTGATCTTATCCGAGATCACTTCGACATACATTGTGATGTCTTCGTCCCAAGGCACGACATCAGCCGAAGTCACCTGTGTACTCCGATCAAACCCGAACTTCTTCGTTCCCGTCTCATCTTTGACTTCTAGTGGTGGACACGTGATTTGTGTCGCTTTGTCGGTGCGTTGTTCAGTGGGGGATTCAGGATCAACTTTGATGAGTTCATCATAGTTCTTGTTGGTTACTCGAGGCGGGGTTCGTATCCTGGTACGCAAGTCCCGTAATGTCTGTCGCTCTACTCTCAGTCTAATCTCTGTCTGGGTGAGTGGTTTGTGTTTGGGGCATGTCCTCCTATTGGGTGGTGCTTTACGTGGAGGACCTGGCGTTAGCTTCTTATTCTTGGGACGGCATACTGCAACGCATGGAGAGAACTGACTAATCTTCTGAACTTGAGGAGGATGTAGTATACTAGTGTAGGTGTCGTATTTCTTCCTATACACAGGTGATACATATCTGTACCGTTGAGGATTGACTGGTGCACATGCATCATGTATACCGACTTGACGTTCCAGGACGGCATACTGCAACGCAAGGAGAGAACTGACTAATCTTCTGAACTTGAGGAGGATGTAGTATACTAGTGTAGGTGTTGTATTTCTTCCTATACACAGGTGATACATATCTGTAGCGTTGAGGATTGACTGGTGCACATGCATCATGTATACCGACTTGACGTTCCAATACTCCGACCACAGTAGTGTTCAGGTGAGGGGTTTGACTTAGAATGATCATACTGATTATGATCAGGGCAGCAGGATCCTATGTGGAACTTCTTATGGTAAAGTCACTTCTTATTTCTTATTGAAATATCTCAGGAAATGTGGTCTTGATATGAACAATCTTTCTACTCTTCTTTCTGTCTATCGCATTTGTCACTAGTAAAATCACATTTTGAATACACTTGAACTTGAGACTTATCTAACTATGCAAATGTTATTTGAAAATCCGTATTGAACCTCTGCACAATTCTTTCTGTCTATCGCTGCATTTGTCACGAGTAAAATCACATTTTGAATACACTTGAACTTGAGACTTATCTAACTATGCAAATGTTATTTGAAAATCCGTATTGAACCTCTGCACAACTTCAACTTGGGTCTTGGTTGAAAATAAATCGAGTCCACATTTATCATAATGTCTATCGCTGCATTTGTCACTAGTAAAATCACATTTAGAATACACTTGAACTTGAGACTTATCTAACTATGCAAATGTTATTTGAAAATCCGTACTGAACCTCTGCACAACTTCAACTTGGGTCTTGGTTGAAAATAAATCGAGTTCACATTTATCATAAGTAGTAATGACCGAGGTATAGTTCTCAATAGAAGTCATGATAATTTTAACCAATATTTGTCTTCTGTTACATCCCTAGTAATGACCGAGGTATAGTTCTCAATAGAAGTCATTATAATTTTAACCAATATTTGTCTTCTGTTACATCCTGTATTTATTCAGGTTCTTCACTTCCCTTAGGTAACGTAGGTATTACGTATTTTGGGCACCACTTGACCTCAATATTGTCATGTTCTCTCTCTCTCTCTCTCTCTCTCTCTCTCTCTCTCTCCCTTTCTTGCTCTTTCCTTTCCTCCTCTCCTCCCCTCTGTCCTTTTTACTTTCCTTATCCTATAGGAAGGAAAGTAATGTAATCGGGTCAAAATTTCGATGGTCAGTTTTTAGTGCCAAAACACGTTTTGAGGTCCCTAGAGCCTAAATCCAAAGTTTCAGCCATTGGTCCCCCAGAGAGGGACCCCTAAACAAGTACCTACTCCTTACTTTCGTCTACAATATTCTGGATTCTCTCGCTCAATAGCGAAATAGTCGCTAATGTATCAAACCTTCATGGGAGAACCCTTATTGGGATGTATTTTATAGCAAGGAATACAACCGTGTGTCTGTGTGTCTGTCTGTAAACAAAATATCTCGAGAATGGTAAGAGCTAGAGACTTGAAATTTGGTAAGTAGCTGTCAAATGTGACAAGGATGCGACACGAAACTTTTGGTTAAGACCAGTGCAACGGTTGGCGGCATTTTACCGCTTTGGCGGTTTTCGGTGTAATTTAACAATATCTCGGGAACGGTATAAGCTAAAGACTTCAAATTTGGTATGTAGTTCACAAGGGCGGTTTTTGGTGTAATTTAACAATATCTCGGGAACGGTATAAGCTAGAGACTTGAAATTTGGTATGTAGCCGCTTTTTGTGACAAGAGTGAGACACGAAACTTTTGGTTAAGATCGGTGCAACGGTTGGCGGCATTTTACCGCTTTTTGGCGGTTTTCGGGTGTAATTTAACAATATCTCGGGAACGGTATAAGCTAGAGACTTGAAATTTGGTATGTAGTTCACAAATGTGACAACTGTATCTCGGGAACGGTATGAGCTGGAGACTTGAAATTTGGTATGTATTTCACAAATGTGACAAAAATGCAACACAAAACGTTTGGTTGAGATGGTTGCTGCGCTTGGCGGTATTTTGACCGCTTTTGGACAGATTTCGATCGTTTTATGGCGGTTTTCAGCTATAGCGACAAAACGGTTAGAGATATTGTAAAAGTTAGGGTAAAAGAACACTCAAATAAGCATCATTCAATAGGATAAGGAAAGTCGTGT
The DNA here is from genome assembly GCF_000475195.1 of Diaphorina citri. Classification (NCBI taxonomy): domain Eukaryota; kingdom Metazoa; phylum Arthropoda; class Insecta; order Hemiptera; family Psyllidae; genus Diaphorina; species Diaphorina citri. The sequence goes on from NW_007378192.1 coordinate 7,756, forward strand.
GATGTTCACACCAGATTTTTTTATTTTACACTCGTTTTCTCTTGTTTTCTATCTTTCTTTTTGTGATTTTCTCTCTCCTTTTTTTACTCATTTTCGGCCTTTGTCTTTTGTTCTGAAAAGGAGAAACTCTTTCTCTCTCTCCCTCTCTCTTCTCTTTGTTTTTCCCTCTCTTTTTTTCGTTGTCTCATTTAGTCTCCTTACCGAAAAAAATGAACAAAGAAGGTTAACAGGTCGCGTCGCCTTTTTTTTTTTTTTTTTT
>NW_007378192.1:9246-68668 GCF_000475195.1 Diaphorina citri
CCCACAAAGAACCCTAGCCAATTATAAAATAAGGTAAGCCATTATCTAATTTGGGTGTCCAATATGAATCTAATAATAATACAAACTTCTACTCCCTAAGGAACCCGGCGGGACCTCCGCGGTGCAAGATCGGCAACTCATGCTCCGACAACACAGATGCTGGAACCTGTGTGGCGGAAAAATCTCCCGACTTTAGTGTCTGAACTGTCTGAGAGATAGGTATAAAAGTCGGAATCTTATCCCGCTACACACTTTCCAGCATCTGGCATACTTGAGTCGAACCGACCTAGATCTGTCAGACAGTCCGAACGTGAGTGACTGGCCCAAGCATACAAGTAGTGTGATACTAAATTTGTCACAGAGGCTGCTTGTGTAACTTGAGTAGCGCGTCTGTCTTGTAATCGCTAGGTCGCAGGTTCGAATTCCCTCTTCGAGGGACAGTAAGATCTCCGGTGACATTTTTTTTTTTTTTTTTTAATGTGCCTTTTGACGTTTGCCAACTACTCATACCTAGAAGACATAGCTTCATCTCGTCTGTGATGAATCCCATCAGCCATCACCATCACAGGGGAGAACTCTGTATTTTTCAGCTTCATTAAAACCAGAAGCAAGACGAGAGGTGAAAGACTCCCGAAATTTTCCATTCAAGTGACTCACGGGAGAAAAAAGCGTCACAATTTTTTAATTATCGCGACGAAAAAAACGAAACCCATGTTCCTAGACGAGAAATGAAGAAAGCTCTAAGTTCAAGTTTTCCTACCTCTCTACAGTTCAAGTACTTTGCCCTTAATTTCTTCTTCTTTTGGCTGAATCTGCTCTGGCACTCTGGTGCTGTTTTCTGAAATAAGTTTGTCCTCTTTAGATTGTAAATCCCCGACAGCAGCTAAAGTCATTGTTGAAGCCTCGCGGTAACTTTCTGACGCTCCAGATCAATGTGAATGATAAAGTTGTTGTGAAGATGGACAAGGTCCTGTGCGTTTAGCGCGAATATCATCATCTTCCCTGACTTGAACGTGACATCATCATGAGCACACTCCGTACAGAACTCCCCCTGACATATCTCCAGGGGAGGATACTCCAGGAATTGGAAGGTAGTGCAGACCAGCCCGTCTGGGAATGTTTCCTGAGGGCGGGGCTCCCATTTGACTCCGCCCACTTGGAGCTCCATCTGAAACAAGCGTTGCTCATCGCCGGAATTTTCCATCCCTTTGTTTAATTTTGATTTTGAGTGCTTTGGAAGAAATATGTTTGTATTTTTTATGCGTTGCTGGCTATAATGACTATTTGTTTTGTTGTCAGGAGATAGATCTGACCCCACCATTAGTTTTGGCTAATTTAAACAGGCTGAAGCAATATGACTGTAGAATATGAGTCACAACAACGTTAGGTGTTAGGTGGACGATTTAGAGTGTGACAGTTATCTACATTAAAAGTTAAAGAAAGGTTAGATGAAAATAAGTGAATACATCAACTGGAAGACGGGTAAAGAGCCACATTTCAAGTTGAGTGACAAATAAGACAGCACAATTAATTTCTTCTTCTTTTTGCTGAATCTGCTCTGGCACTCTGGTGCTGTTTTCTGGAATAAGTTTGTCCTCTTTAGATCTTGAAGCCTGACAGCAGCTAAAGTCATTGTTGAAGCCTCGCGGTAACTTTCTGACGCTCCAGATCAACAGTTTAGGAAATGGTAACTTTATCTATGTAGGTATAATTTAATTTACTTACTTGGTTTTTATCGAACCGGTTTCGCCTCATGTCATCATCAGTAACTGGTAGGGTGTCGATTTACAGAAGAAGAAAAAACGTACCCCTAACACACGATTATGGTCAATTAAAACATGTAAAACATTCACGGAAAACGGACTTAAAACAATGTTCTATGCATTGGTAAGCCCAGTCCTTAAAACTCAAGAGGTGTTATCTTGTACTTTAGCCGCATTTTTCGTCTGGAGATAAATTATTCACCACCAAATCAAATTTGTCAACACTAAGGGGGTGAGGGGGGAGAGGGGAAGAGAGGGAGAAAGGGTAATGTAGGAGAGAGAAGAGGAGGAGAGTTCAAAAATGAAAAGAACTTGTGTAAACACGACAAATTTACGGACAGCACAAAACTTGGAGAATACCGAGTTTTTTCCCTTCATATGTTACCCTTTCCAGGATGCCCTCTTTACTCTTTCCAGACACACAGACAGCAAGCACTACATTCGTATTCTACTCCTGTGAGAGGATTGTCACATAAATTATCTTCTCTGGTTACATCTCAGACTTGGCTGTCAGAGTTTACTTATCTCTCCAGTCAGGATTAAAATGAACTAGGACAGTTCCCTGGGAAGTTTTCACCATGATGGAACATCTGTGTTGACGTAACGCCAGAGCTGTTAGCGCTCTACCAGCCTTACTGAATATTGTGTATAATTAATATTCACAACTTTGTGCTGCTGCTTGGGAGAAAAAAAACTTTTCATTGAGTTTGTCTTGCAAGTTTCTTCTCTGGAGGAACTTGGAGTTTTTTTTTTATTATCTCTTCGCTAAATGAATATTTTTATTTGCTGTTTCTCTCTCAAGTTTTGCAGTTGCCGATGTTGTTTTCTATTTCGAGCCGCATTTTTCGTCTGGAGATAAATTATTCACCGCACCAAATCAAATTTGTCAACACTAAGGGGGTGAGGGGGGAGGGGGGAGAGGAGAAGAGAGGGAGAAAGGGTAATGTAGGAGAGAGAAGAGGAGGAGAGTTCAAAAATGAAAAGAACTTGTGTAAACACGACAAATTTACGATGTCAAGAAGGGGGAGTTTTTTTTAATGTGATTTTTTTTAAAGCTTTCGTCATCCTAAGAAGTAAAAAAGGCAGAGGTTTTTTTCCAAGTTTAGTTACCACGTCACTTCGTTGCTGGAATCTGGGAAACACTTGAAAAAACCATTGAATTTGATGGAAGAGTTCAAATATTTGGAAGTATAGGGTATACGTATACCTATAGGTGCTCCATAAGGTACCGCCATCCTATCTAATGTTCGGGGGGAAAATCTCATATGAAAATGAATTTTGGAGAGCGAGAGAATGAAAAACTTTCCTTATCCTATAGGAAGGAAAGTAATGTAATCGGGTCAAAATTTCGATGGTCAGTTTTTAGTGCGGAATCTGGGAAACACTTGAAAAAACCATTGAATTTGATGGAAGAGTTCAAATATTTGGAAGTATAAGGTATACGTACCTATACTCCACGAAAAATATTCCCATAAGGTACCACCATCCTATCTAATGTTCGGGGGGAAAATCTCATATGAAAATGAATTTTGGAGAGCGAGAGAATGAAAATGAACGAGTTTTTTTCCTCCTAAAATCCATTTCATTTGAGTGAAAATGTTCCAGTGAAGTTTTGTCTCATCATTGAAGACCGTAACCATGGGATGAGGAATATGAACAGAACAGACATTGGTAGAAATGACAACTGAGGAGAAAAAAATCTCGGGAAAGAGACCATAAAAAATTGAAGTTTTTGTCAAATGAGTTTCCAAAAAAAAATCTTCATTTTAAATCCAAATGACAGAAAAAAAATTAAAAGTAATACCTGTCCCGTAGGTACCTATGTTTCGCTTTTCAAATGTAAAAAAAGCATATTTATAACAATGTGAAAAAAAAAAATATATGAATGTTCTTTTTTTCCGAGAGAATCAATGAAAACTTTCAGTCAAATGAAGATATTAAAAGGGATTTTTTTTTTTTTTTTAAGAATATTCCCTTGCTCTTCCTCATTCAGTCTCCTTCACTGTGGATGATATCTGAACAAATAATGTACTCTCCTCATTCCTCATCTCATCTGATCGTATTTCATAAACTGATGAGCTTTCTTATGTGTGACAGGTCTCAAAAATATTCATCCCCAAAAAGTTTCATTGAAGCATAAACTCGGGAAGCCCTGAAACTTTTGCATTTAGTGGATGTAACGCTCTTCCCAAGAGTTTCGACACATAGATTATGCGGTGTATTAGTGGGCTATGTTCTATTACGGGCTTTGTTTGTTGTATTCCGGGAATTAGTGGTGAGCTATGCCGGATTAATCTAGACTTTGGAGGTTCACGGCTGTTGGCTGATTGAATTAGAGGATATGGAGGGATATCCCTTTGTCAGTTTGACGCATAACGTGACTTTGGCTTATAGCTAGCTGCTAGATGCCTCTACTGTACGTTGAATGTAGATTAGGAGATTATTTCATGGTGTCGTGGTTGAAGTCATCGGGATTTCCTCTGTGGTGTTGCAGGTTGCTTCATATCCTTCAATCCACTGTGTGCTGGGTCTTCTGTGGTCCCAGTGGTTTGTGGATTAGATCTTGGATTGATTCCCCCAGAGGTGATTCGGTTGTTGGTCAGCCGGTTAGGTTTTGTGAGCTTTCGTCATCCTAAGAAGTAAAAAAGGCAGAGGTTTTTTTCCAAGTTTAGTTACCACGTCACTTCGTTTCTGGAATCTGGGAAACACTTGAAAAAACCATTGAATTTGATGGAAGAGTTCAAATATTTGGAAGTATAAGGGTATACGTACACGTACCTATCGGTGCTCCATAAGGTACCGCCATCCTATCTAATGTTCGGGGGGAAAATCTCATATGAAAATGAATTTTGGAGAGCGAGAGAATGAAAATGAACGAGTTTTTTTCCCTCCTAAAATCCATTTCATTTGAGTGAAAATATTCCAGTGAAGTTTTGTCTCATCATTGAAGACCGTAACCATGGGATGAGGAATGTGAACAGAACAGACATTGGTAGAAATGACAACTGAGTGGAAAAAAATCTCGGGAAAGAGACCATAAAAAATTGAAGTTTTTGTCAAATGAGTTTCCAAAAATAATCTTCAATTTTAAATCCAAATGACAGAAAAAACGTAAAAGTAATACCTGTCCCGTAGGTACCTATGTTTCGCTTTTCAAATGTAAAAAAGCATACCTCAGCATCGCACGAAGGAGTCACCTATTATGGGGCAAATTAGGACAGCTAGTTTTCGGACTAGCGCAGTATAGGAAAATATTCCAATAACCTTGGGCGAGCCTAACATTAAAAGCGTAGACCAGGGTTGTCCAACCTTAGGGCACCCGAGGGCCGCAAGAGACCAAGGTAGAGAGTTGGCGGGCCGCAAAAACTCCACATTTTTGTCATCCCTACTTCTCCTGTAATCACCAAACAACATAGTAAAGAAGAAAGGAACTTTATTTTCCCAGGTACCTAATGCAATTTTCTTTCATCTTGATGAAAAAAAATCCCTCCTTTAATTAAATATTTTTTTACTACGTTATTTTAATTTTTATTTTCTTAATTTATAATCAGAAAGTTCAAAGAGGTACCTACACTGAGTCTGGGTATACCTATACATTAGTTCTTTCATGCTTTGGTTCAATTTAAAATGTATTAAAACTTAAAAAGTAAAAAGACAGTTGAGATTCGACATATTTGCATTTAATTTTAAAATAAATTACTATCCAGGAATCCAGGATTAATAGCATTTAAAACTAATCTATCCACCCTATTGTTCTTTCTGATTTCAGTTGTCTAAGTCCTAGGTCTGCCTATTTCTACGAGTTTCCCCCTAACGAACGAACGGGCAAGAAGAAAACCACCTTCTCCCGATTCCTGAAAACCCTCAAGTCTTCCAAACATAAGGACAAACACACCACAACCTCGAATAGCAATCACCACAACTCACCCAAACATTCCAATGTTAATAGTAGGGTAAGTACAAACTTCTATAATGGCTTACCTTATTTTATAATTGGCTAGGGTTCTTTGTGGGGGATTATTATTTACATGACACCGACTCGAGTTTCGCCTCACTCAGCCTTGGCCGTCTGTAACTTGTAGATCTCATCGTCCAACCTGTAGGGAATGTATCGGTACTTACCAAACAAAGCAAATCTGAAGTGAAAAGTCTTATGAGTGATGCACTAAGTCTCAGAGAGAGATTAGGAAACGTTAAAGGAGATATCCAAGTAAAGAGTTTCCTCAAAACTCTCAAAAGGCAAAAGTTAGTTCCTTTTATGGTGCAATATAGATGCTCCTTTCGGATCAATAACAAGTCATGAAAGTAGAAAAACCCACAAAGAACCCTAGCCAATTATAAAATAAGGTAAGCCATTATCTAATTTGGGTGTCCAATATGAATCTAATAATAATACAAACTTCTACTCCCTAAGGAACCCGGCGGGACCTCCGCGGTGCAAGATCGGCAACTCATGCTCCGACAACACAGAATACACAGATGTTGGAACCTGTGTGGCGGAAAAATCTCCAGACTTTAGTGTCTGAAATGTCTGAGAGATAGCTATAAAAGTCGGAATCTTATCCCGCTACACACTTTCCAGCATCTGGCATACTTGAGTCGAACCGACCTAGATCTGTCAGACAGTCCGACGCCTTGGCCGTCTGTAACTTGTAGATCTCATCGTCCAACCTGTAGGGAATGTATCACAAAGCAAATCTGAAGTGAAAAGTCTTATGAGTGATGCACTAAGTCTCAGAGCAAGATTAGGAAACGTCAAAGGAGATATCCAAGTAAAGAGTTTCCTCAAAACTCTCAAAAGGCACTCAAAAGGCAAAAGTTAGTTCCTTTTATGATGCAATACGGATGCTCCTTTCGGATCAATAACAAGTCATGAAAGTAGAAAACGATACTGGGCATACATCGTATCTTACCTGTAGAGTCTTGCAGCCAACATGTTGTTATCTTCACACCGTACAGCATACTCCCGACAGCTCAGAGCAAGATTAGGAAACGTTAAAGGAGATATCCAAGTAAAGAGTTTCCCCAAAACCCTCAAAAGGCACTCAGAAGACAAAGTTAGTTCCTTTTATGGTGCAATATGGATGTTCCTTTCGGATCAATAACAAGTCATGAAAGTAGACAACGATACTGGGCATACATCGTATCTTACCTGTAGAGTCTTGCAGCCAACATGTTGTTATCTTCACACCGTACAGCATACTCCCGACACTTCTTCTTTTTCCTCCCCTTTATCCACTTCTTATCCTCGTTATCTTGTAGTTTTACATTGTTTCTACTTTTCTCGATTTTCTTTTCTTTCTTCTTTTTCAATTAGTTTTTTTTTCGATTTCAAAGAAAGGAAAAAATACAAAATTTCACGATGGAGGAGTGGAAGATAGATTAAAGAATAGAATAAAATGGGATTCAAAAGAAAGAGAAGAAGGGGAGGGGAATGTTATGTATTACCATTACTATGGAATTATCAAATAGAACTGGAATTAACGAATAAAAAACAAGAGACAAATGTCTGAGAAATATGGTAGGAAGAATAAGAGAAGAGACAAATTAAATAGGTAGTTAGGTACATTAACATAAAATAATTTTCTTTGAAATGTTGCATGAAATAATTTTCTCTTAAATGTTCCTTAAAACTGTTTTCTCTGTACCTACGAAATGTTGAAATGGTGCTGTATTTATTTTCATTATTTTTTTTTTCTTCCCTAATTTTATTTCCTGGTCCTCACTTTCGCCTATAATTTTATCTCCCGGTTCTCATTATCTCTCGGCTAATTTTATTTCCCGGCCCTATTTCTTTCCCGGTGCAGGGGGTGGTATCAAATCTGCCTTATCATACTGAGTATTCTTGGTAAATCTCTCCTTTTTCTTCGACACATACTTTGGCGTTCGCACCTCCACCTCGAGATGTGTCTTGAGTCCATGAGCGTGTTCTTTGAAATGTTGCATGAAATAATTTTCTCTAAAATGTTCCTTAAAACTGTTTTCTCTGTACGAAATGTTGAAATGGTGCTGTATTTATTTTCATTATTTTTTTCCCCCCTAATTTTATTTCCCGGTCCTCACTATCGCCTATAATTTTATCTCCCGGTTCTCATTATCTCTCGGCTAATTTTATTTCCCGGCCCTATTTCTTTCCCGGTGGAGGGGGTGGTATCAAATCTGCCTTATCATACTGGGTATTCTTGGTAAATCTCTCCTTTTTCTTCGACACATACTTTGGCGTTCGCACCTCCACCTCGAGATGTGTCTTGAGTCCATGAGCGTATTTCTTCTTGCCTATCCTCAACACGTAGACGTCCACTTTACCATCCGGTGGAAGTCCTGGGATAGAAACACAATACTAAATCAGAAGAAGAATCTCAGAAGGAAGAGGTCCCGAATGAACCATAAGACCGAACTTTATCTACCAAGCTTGTTGAATAAACATAATTTTATTGTTATCAGGAATATTAAATTTATGATGTCTTCTATATTACAATGATTTTGAAGTTTTGGCCTCAGCATCGCACGAAGGAGTCACCTATTATGTGGCAAATTAGGACAGCTAGTTTTCGGACTAGCGCAGTAGGTACAGCAAACAACTCTAATACCCTTGGGCGAGCCTAACATTAAAAGCGTAGACTACCCTTCCATTATCTTAAATATCACATTAAGTTTACCTGTGACAGGTCCTATACTAGTCACTGGGTCTTGGTTCGGGGTGTTGATGTACTGAAGAATCCCGGGTTGGACAAGCCTGGCGTAGACTATCCTTCCAATATCTTAAATATCACATTAAGTTTACCTGTGACAGGTCCTATACTAGTCACTGGGTCTTGGTTCGGGGTGTTGATGTACTGAAGAATCTGATTGACAGGGTTGGCATTCAAGTTAGATGTCATCCGGTAGATGACGCTAGTCGGGTTGTCCGATTTGCTGAAGTCCGGATGCGGTTCATACCGGATTTCAGTGCCTTTCATCATAACACTACCCGGCTCTAATTCCTGAGGACCTCCATACTTAGCCTTGGCCTGTCGGACTGTCCGAGTGGTAAGGAGTGTGATCTCTGACAAAATGCTGAACGGGTGGGGTGGGGGTTCGAATCCCACTGTGGTCATTTTTTGTACACAATTTTATCATTTAAGAATATTTTATGGATAGCCATAGGTACTTTTTTCATAATTTTATAGTTGAAAAAAAAAAAAATAATAATAAAAAAAAATAATTTTCATGGAGAAGAAAGCAAAGCGTGAGAGGAGGAGAGGGGGGAAGGGGTTTAGTTTAGCTTTCGCTTGACCGCTCGAGGGTTCGGTATGGGGATGTACCGTAATCCCGTACCGTAAGGATTTTTCGAACATGGCGGCCAAAAAAGAGGTCTTTGATAAATTGGGAAAAGGTGCATCTAAAAAAGTTGATGGCCGATCTTACCTATAGCATTCCCCTCACTATTCAGCAGGTCTATCTCATCATTATTGGGAAAAGGTGCATCTAAAAAAGTTAATGGCCGATCTTACCTATAGCATTTCCCTCACTATTCAGCAGGTCTATCTCATCATTAAAAGTTGTTTGTTTTTTTCTTTCCTACATTTCATACATTTACACTTTTTCTCTAGGATGTACTGTAATCGCGTAACGGTCGATCCCGTTTCAAAATGGCGGCTAAAAAAAAGGTTTTTTGAGAATATCTCGTTTTCGGTAATTTTTTTCTAATAATAATTACCTATAATACACCTTAAGTACTTACCTTACATTATCTTATACCTAATACCTGTCGTATAATCGTATTTCATGAAGCTCCTCTTTCTTCCTCCTCTCTTTCGCTGCTTTCAAGTTTAAAGACATTTTGCCAAATTTGTTTGATGAAAGCCTTTCTGTTTTTATATCCACCTACTGAGAACTTGCCTACAATATGTGGTGTTGTGAGGAGTTGTTTTGTTGAGTTGATAATTTTCAATTTTTTAGTATTTTATGACGCCGCGCCGCTGGTGGAGCATCATAAGTTAATAATACTCGTTCCACTGAGAACTTGCCTACATTATGTGGTGTTGTGAGGGGTTGTTTTGTTGAGTTGATAATTTTCAATTTTTTAGTATTTTATGACGCCGCGCCGCTGGTGGAGCATCATAAGTTAATAATACTCGTATTTTGCATGATTTTAGATGCGATTGGGATCCTTATGGATTAATGAAATGGTCAGCTTACCAAGTTTATACTCTAACTAGCCTAACTGATTCCCCACTGTTTTTCCTTCTGTTACAGCTGAAATTACAAGACGCTTTAGAAAAGAAACAGAGGTTTGACCGGGAGCATGAGGAGGTAAGTGTTTCTAAAAACAATATAGAGTTCTGTGCCCATGTCCTCTTATTAAGAAGAAACAGAAGCACCCTTGTAGCTAGGTGACGAAAGAAACAGAAGGATAAACAGACCGTGTCCTCTAAGCCACTCTAAGGAAAGCAAACCACCATCAGAACTATTTGTGCGATTTTGATGAAATTTGACAGAAGTTTCTAACACATGCCAACCACTGAGTTCTGTGCCCATATCCTCTTATTAAGAAGAAACAGAAGCACCCTTGTATTAGCTTGTAGCTAGGTGACAACAGAAACAGAAGGATAAACAGACCGTGTCCTCTAAGGAAAGCAACCATCAGAACTATTTGTGCGATTTTGATGAAATTTGACAGAAGTTTCTAACACATGCCAACCATTCAGGCTCAGACGGTCTGACAGACCTACAGATAGCAGTCTGTCCGACAAGAAGATCGGAGCGTGTGTGGCGGAAACACTTCAGACATAGATCTGTCAGACCGCGTGAGTGGCCGGTCTATCTGGACCTTTGGTGGCCTCGTACGGACCCTTTCACGGCATGAGCTCTGATACGGTTCACTGAACCCTTATGTTCAGAATTACATCGCGGAGTACTCTATCACTGCACAGTGTTAAAATCTAGTATTTAGTCCCACAGATTATTCCTTTCCCTCCCATAACCCCTGGATTCCCTGACAGCCCAGTCTCCATTTCCCTGGGAACACGAGGTTTGCCGCTCCTCTGTTTTTCCTTAAATAGTTTCCCTGGGTAATGACTTTGGAAATTAAGAAGGGAAAGAAAAACACAACACAGGAAAAAGTTCTCCTCCTTGTGACGATGTCGTAAAATTTAACTATTTGTTTTAATAAACAAAAAACTCCTGCTCTAACGTTACGACGTTTGTACAGGGTGTATCAACACTTGTAATCGGGAGGTGCTGGGGGCGATGATGTTCACTGTTGATGAAATGGTCATCCTGTATATTATTGAAGGGAATTAGGGGGGAGTTTGGGAACGCGTTACGACGTTTGTACAGGGTGTATCAACACTTGTCACCGGGAGGTGCTGGGGGCGATGATGTTCACTGTTGATGAAATGGTCATCCTGTATATTATTGAAGGGAATTAGGGGGGAGTTTGGGAACTCAATATCTAACCCTCCCTCCTGACCATTTTAATGAAAGATCATGGGAGGGAGAACTTAACCCTGAGCATTGGGAGTCTAGGGTATTTCTTAATTTTGCGAAAAGCAAAAATCGGTCATCTGGAAAAGTAAATTGGAGAACATCATATTGCACTATTTTTGAAGAAATAAGGTAATTGCACTTGAAGTGAAAGCCATTGGGATCAACATTTAAAAAAAATGGACCATGGACCTGGATAACTGAGAAAATCTTTGTGGTCTCTTTATCAGGTTGACTGTACTTGAATTCTTGATTATAAGTAATTTATTCAAGTTCGATCGTATAAGTGAATACGATACAAACCGGGATCTCAGAGCAAGATTAGGAAACGTTAAAGGAGATATCCAAGAGTTTCCTCAAAACTCTCAAAAGGCAAAAGTTAGTTCCTTTTATGGTGCAATACGGATGTTCCTTTCGGATCAATAACAAGTCATGAAAGTAGAAAACGATACTGGGCTTACATCGTATCTTACCTGTAGAGTCTTGCAGCCAACATGTTGTTATCTTCACACCGTACAGCATACTCCCGACAGATGGGGCTCACATCGGTTGCCTGGTTCAGATTAAGATATCGCCTGGGACAGGCACGGATGCGAGATTGAGTCACCAGGGCCTGAGCATCAGGGTCGGAATCGATAACGATAACCTGCTTGGCGCTGTCAGAATACATCCGGCCCATAAGTGTCTCACCAACACTGGTCAACCGAAGAAATAGATTCATGACGCCTGCAACACCAGATGAAACAAGGATGAAGTAGTTACTTTACTTCACTTACCCCTGGATTCAAGTCTCTTGTTGACGCGGCCCATAAGTGTCTCACCGACACTGGTCAACCGAAGAAACAGATTCATGACGCCTGCAACACCAGATGAAACAAGGATGAAGTAGTTACTTTACTTCACTTACCCCTGGATTCAAGTCTCTTGTTGACGCACTATTTTTGAAGAAATAAGGTAATTGCACTTGCAGTGAAATCCACATTGGGATCAACATTAAAAAAAACATGGACCTGGATAACTGAGAAAATCTTTGTGGTCTCTTTATCAGGTTGACTGTACTTGAATTCTTGATTATAATTTAATCAAGTTCGATTGTATAAGTGAATACGATACAAAATATAGGTACAGTCGAAATTCTATTTTTCGGAACCTAGAGAACGAAGAATCTTCAGTTTCCCGCTCACCCCGGGTTAACATTTATAGTTCCTCTCGGGCTAAGAATAATATAACAGTTCTTAGTTCTGTACAGTTCTCAGAAAAGGCACCATCATGGTTGTGTATAAACTTTTATTGAGGGTACCTCCCCTCTCCTCCCTGTAGCCAAAACTAACCCCTTCTCTCCACTCTTTCTTTTGGCAAAGTTGAAACATTTTATTTAAAAAGGGCACAAAGATAAAAATTTTGGGTTTTGAATTTTGAAGAAAACAACTTTGAAGTTTTCGATTGTCATTGAAAACTATGATGAAATTTTTATGAAAACTTGTTTTTTCTGCAAGATTTTTAGCGTGACCAAGCGTTTTACCTCGAAAAGGGCTGGGCCTGAGAAATTAAGGGTGGTCCTTCTAATATACAAGCCTTTTATTACCCTCCTCCCTTCTCTATAGCAAAATCCACTCCCACCTCCACATAGTGAAATTTACCCCCGCACCTAATTTCGGTTGTTTTCCTCCTTCTGTGCTAAGATTTTCCTCAAAGCCCCCAGGCTGCTTGTAATGGGGCCATTGTTGAAGCTTGTTTGTTCTTTATTATTGTTTTTATATTCCCTAAAAATGATGATCTCTATTCTATTCTATTCCTTGGAAAATCTTCACTAGGATTTTCCAACCCGAATCTTTTCTTGAGCTCGTCTGACGTATTATAGGGCCGATGCCGATTGGTCTATTGTCTTTTTGTTTTTATTATTATTTTCCTGTGATGCATCGTCATAGCAGTGAATATTGCTCTGGCACAATCCGGGAGACGCTTATGGATTAAAGATACCATGGAAGCGAGCAAAGTTTACCCCCCAAAAATACTGGGATGCTCGGGGAAGAATGACCCGTCAATATCTCCTGCATTTATAAACAACAACATCTATTTTCCTGGAAAACTTTGACGTCACTTGTTGTACCCTGTTTAGCTAGTCACAACAACGTTAGGTGTTGGGTGGAAGATTTGGAGTGTAATAGTTATCTACATAAAAAGTTAAAGAAATGTTAGGTGAAAATAAGTGAATACATCAACTGGAAGACGGGTAAAGGGCCACATTTCAAGTTGAGTGACAAATAATAAGACAGCACAAAACTTGGAGAATACCGAGTTTTTTCCCTTCATATGTTACCCTTTCCAGGATGCCCTCTTTACTCTTTCCAGACACACAGACAGCAAGCACTACATTCGTATTCTTCTCCTGTGAGAGGATTGTCACATAAATTATCTTCTCTGGTTACATCTCAGACTTGACTGTCAGTGTTTACTTATCTCTCCAGTCAGGAATCAGGATTAAAATGAACTAGGACAGTTCCCTGGGAAGTTTTCACCATGATGGAACATCTGTGTTGACGTAACGCCAGAGCTGTTAGCGCTCTACCAGCCTTACTGAATATTGTGTATAATTAATATTCACAACTTTGTGCTGCTGCTTGGGAGAAAAAAACTTTTCATTGAGTTTGTCTTGCAAGTTTCTTCTCTGGAGGAACTTGGAGTTTTTTTTTTATTATCTACTTTTCATTGAGTTTGTCTTGCAAGTTTCTTCTCTGGAGGAACTTGGAGTTTTTTTTTTATTATCTCTTCGCTAAATGAATATTTTTATTTGCTGTTTCTCTCTCAAGTTTTGCAGTTGCCGATGTTGTTTTCTATTTCGAATACTAAATGAGGATATTTTTTTCTTCTTTGGAACCTCGAGTGCCATTCGTTTGAATTCAGGGATTCGTTTCATATCTGCAAAGTATTGACTGATGGTTCTGGTGACTGATTCCGAAATTCCGATACGAGAGGAGTATCTTACAAGCAAAAACGTGTTTACTAGAGGGGGAGATTCTCTTTTACTTTTATAATAATTACCTAAATCAATCTAATTTTACAGAATCTCATGATTTCCCTTGTGGTTTATTTGATTCCAGATCAATACTCCAGATTGCCTGAGGGTGGAACCTCGAGTGCCATTCGTTTGAATTCAGGGATTCGTTTTATATCTGCAAAGTATTGACTGATGGTTCTGGTGACTGATTCCGAAATTCCGATACGAGGGGAGTATCTTACAAGCAAAAACGTGTTTACTAGAGGGGGAGATTCTCTTTTACTTTTATAATATTTACCTAAATCAATCTAATTTTACAGAATCTCATGATTTCCCTTGTGGTTTATTTGATTCCAGATCAATACTCCAGATTGCCTGAGGGAACCCCAGACAATCTATCCACCTCTAGACTGTGACAGGTTGAGAGGAGGACCTGGGCGACCTAGCAACTTTGAAGAAACCATTAATAGAGTAAGTAACCCCTTCCTTGATAATACTAGTTCAACATCCAGGTCTACAATCTCATGTGAAATGGTATCTCCGTGTTTAGGAAACCTCTGCAAAGTACACTTAGGTAGTGGGAAAGTAATGTAATGCTTCTTGTATTTCCCAGTTGAAAGCTGCGATAAATGCACGATTGACAGATTTTTTGAAACCCTTTGTTATTTGGCCCCCATCACCTTGCAATATTTCCTTTGGCAATAACTTCATATTGTTTATTCCCACATCCTCCAAAGGTCGTCGTCACCAATTTGCGGAGAGATACACAGAGAGTAGAGAGTCTCATATATGTAGTTGATATGCGGGTTGAAGTTGATAGTAGAATCAAATATGCTTCACTTGTACCATCGTCAAAAAAAAACAGTCTCATATATGTAGTTGATATGCGGGTTGAAGTTGATAGTAGAATCAAATATGCTTCACTTGTACCATCGTCAAAAAAAAAAACTTCCATACATGAAAAACCTTTTAGAAAAAATAAAGCTCACCATAAAATTTTCTCAACATTTAAATGTTTATGTCGTCCTTTCATACATGAAAAACCTTTTAGAAAAAATAAAGCTCACCATAAAATTTTCTCAACATTTAAATGTTTATGTCGTCAAAAGGAGGAGGAGGAGGAAAAAGATGAATATAGGAAAAAAAGAAAATAATATATCTTCCTCCTCAATCCTTCTGTCCTTTGGAAGAACATTTAAAGTAAAAATAAAGAGATTTTGATAGGTTTAATTGTTACCCTATTTGTTGAATATAAATATACTCGTATTTTTAGTCCGTCCTTTCTTTATTAAATTATAATTTAGTAATAATAAAAGGTATAGGGACGGACTATTGTATTCGCTTCGCTGTCTGTCTGTCTGTCTGTCTGACCCCATTTTAGAAGGATTTATCCAAACCTGGGCGACCTATATATCAAATTAAAGGTCTTTTTACCAGGAACATGAAAGTGATGGTGCAAATTTTGTCCAGAAAACCAAGAAGCAAAAAACTGGTTTTTGTTTTTTTTTTCTGTTTTTTTTTTTTCTGTTCTTTTTTTTTTTTTTTTTTTTTTTAAAGCGAAGGCCCTTAATTTTTAGTTTGAAAGAACTATATATGTTTAACGTGTAGAATTATTTAGGTACTGATGAAAATTTGTAATGAATCACTGCAGAATTATCTAAAGATATTTGCACTGCAAGTTTTCCAGTCGCGCTAAACTCCGATAGAAGGAGGAGTAATAAATTTACCAAACTTTAATGTGGGTCACAAAGGTCAGGAATCACCTCTGGAAAATTTCATCGCCCTTTGTGGTACTATTAGGGGGAACCCGCCCTCAATGGGACCCTTGAAAGAAACCAAGGAACCATAAACTACAATCTGCTCGTTACTATTTCACCGCTGACTGCCCCCGCCCCCCCTTCCGTGTCGGTAAATTCTGTATTTTTGATTAAGAGGAAACGAAAGATGAAATAGAAGAAAAAGAACGAAATAACTCTCAGATAATTGTGTTGTAGTTCTAAACTCAAGAGAGTGGAAACTAAGCAAAATGAAGGAGGAGGAGGGGAAGGAGGAGGAGGAGTAGGAGGAGGGGAAGGAGGAGGAGGAAAAAGATGAATAGGAAAAAAAAAAAGAAAATAATATATCTTCCTCCTCAATCCTTCTGTCCTGTGGAAAAACATTTAAAGTAAAATTAAAGAGATTTTGATAGGTTTAATTGTTACCCTATTTGTTGAATATAAATATACTCGTATTTTTAGTCCGTCCTTCCTTTATGAAATTACAATTTAGTAATAATAAAAGGTATAGGGACGGACTATTGTATTCGCTTCGGTGATGTCTGTCTGTCTGACCCCATAGAAGGATTTATCCAAACCTGGGTGACCTATATATCAAATTAAAGCTCTTTTTACCAGGAACACGAAAGTGTTGGTGTAAATTTTGTCCAGAAAACAAAAAACAAAAAAAAAAAAAACTGGTTTTTAGGGTTATTTTTACAGAAAGGGATTTTAATTGTGTTAACCAAGCATGAATCTTTGTCTCAAATAATAATTTTATCTTTCCTCTTGATTAACAGTGCTATATGTACATTGACTTAAACTCTGTAAAGGTACATATACTTACGAGAATTCGAATCACCAACTTGGTATTCACAAACCGAATTAAAGTTGAAATAAACCATTTCGAACGGTGAACCAGTTAAGATAGAGCACTTGGTTGGACAGATCGCTAATGAATCTTTGTCTCAAATAATAATTTTATCTTTCCTCAATTAACAGTGCTATATGTACATTGACTTATAAACTCTGTAAAGGTACATACTTACGAGAATTCGAATCACCAACTTGGTATTCACAAACCGAAAACCGAATTAAAGTTGAAATAAACCATTTCGAACGGTGAACCAGTTAAGATAGAGCACTTGGTTGGACAGATCGCTATTAGAGGTCTGTTATCTTTCCTCTCGATTAACAGTGCTATATGTACATTGACTTAAACTCTGTAAAGGAACATACTTACGAGAATTCGAATCACCAACCTGGTATTCACAAACCGAATTAAAGTTGAAATAAACCATTTCGAACGGTGAACCAGTTAAGATAGAGCACTTGGTTGGACAGATCGCTATTAGAGGTCTGAATTGAAGAGGACAAACACAGCGAAAGAAAATGAAGGGAAAAATAAAACTATGATGAAATAATTATTATAAAAGAAATTCTCAGTGCATTAAATAAAATTAAATCAGCGGGGGGAAAATTCCAGTGTCGAATAGTGAGTTTGATAAAGGACAACTGAGATTTGGAAAACTAAAATCCAGCCGAGTAAATTATCACACATATTAAGGTTGAGGGAATCACCCTAGTAGCCTTTTCTCTTCTGTTCTCTTCTCTCCCCTCTCTTTCTCGTTCTTTAGAAGCTTTTTCTCTGTCGAAAATTTCGTGTTTTTACGAGTACCTACCTCTGTATCCTGATGCTACCTATACTTGAATTTTGGTTCTAGATATATTTTCTCTCTTGGTTTTCAAAGATACCTATAATACACCTTAAGTACTTACCTTACATTATCTTATACCTAATACCTGTCGTATAATCGTATTTCATGAAGCTCCTCTTTCTCCTCTCTCTCTCTCTCTCTCTCTCTCCTTTTCTCTTCTGTTCTCTTCTCTCCCCTCTCTTTCTCGTTCTTTAGAAGCTTTTTCTCTGTCGAAAATTTCGTGTTTTTACGAGTACCTACCTCTGTATCCTGATGCTACCTATACTTGAATTTTGGTTAGATATATTTTCTATCTTGGTTTTCAAAGATACCTATAATACACCTTAAGTACTTACCTTACATTATCTTATACCTACCTGTCGTATAATCGTATTTCATGAAGCTCCTCTTTCTTCCTCCTCTCTTTCGCTGCTTTCAAGTTTAAAGACATTTTGCCAAATTCCCTAGTAGCTTGGAGGGTAGCGCGTCTGCCTTGTAAGAGCCAGGTCGCGGGTTCGATTCCCGCCCGGGGCGGATTTTATCCTAAACAGATAAGGTTCGTTCTCGGAACCGCCGGCTTTCTCCTGTCTTCCTTCTCTCTCGCTTTGGGGACGATACAGCTCACTCCATTAAACATCTGGACAAAAAAAAATCATTACTTCCGGTCATTCTCCAATATTTTATCTGGCAATTGCAGATTCGAATTTAGGCGTTGGAAAAAATCTCATTCTAGGAATCTAGGCTTTCTAGGGAAACAGAGACTGATTTACCCCGGGGTGGTCACCTACTATCCAGCACTGATGCCAATGAACTTGTGGGAATTCAAATGAAAACTAGAACAATTCTGCCCCGATGGGAGATATGAAACAGAATAGGAGAGAGAGAGAAAGAGAGATTATACAACTTGGGATTGGGATGAAACATAATGATAGGAGGGAGGGAGATAGGGGGAAGAAAGAGGGAGGAGGAGGAGGAGGGGAGAAGGGGAATAAAGAAAAGAGTTGGGTTCTAAATTGAAACAAATTTGATTCTCTTCTCGCGAAATTCTCTTGAAGATCCAGTCTCTCTCTCTCTCTCTTTCTTTCTTCCTCATAACTCTTTCTCATTTTCTTTCTTTCTCTCTTATCTGATCTCTTTCTCAGTCTCTCTCGCTTTCGATATTTTCTACTTACATCCTTCTCTTTCTCTCTCTCTCTCTTCCGTTTCCCTTCTTCATTTTTCTCTCCATTTTCTCTAATTCTCTTCTTCCTTTTCTTTCCCCAGAGAAAGAGAGAGAGAGGGAGAGAGAGAGAGAGAGAGAGAGAGAGAAATATCTTATGACCTCTGAGGGGAGAAAAACTTAAGTAGTTAGAAAGTAACAATAGCCGAGAGCTGTTGTAAAACTTATTAATTGGTTCAGCTCAAACGCCATTGCGAGGGGGTACGCCACCTATGTTCTGCCACCCAAAGGCCTAAATCACTTTAACAACAGCCATAACATTAATGACTTGGAATGAACTTGGAGTGTAGGGGGGCGTTGTAACAAATGGGGAACAATAAGTTAAAATGGCCCCCCTATTGAACAAAGCAGTTACTTATTTTTTACGCCTCCTGTGTAGGGACTTGTAACGAAAACCGAAGGTATGCCGTGTACTGAGTTACTGACGAGTGTTCTGCTGACATATTCTGCCATTTGTGAACAAACCTGGAGTTTTATTTGAGGCGCTTTACATTTTTATATAAATAAGTAAAATAAGGTTAGTGCTATGTACAAAACCTTCAAAAAGAAACCTTTTGTAGATTCCAAAATTTTATTGGAAAATAGATTTTCTTGAAAAGGTCGATTAATTTTTCTCTCTAAGATTTTTCCTTGGGATTCAATTTGCTCTAACCAGAACACTAGGAAAGGTTTGTCCATTGTACTTGGGTTATTTCCTTCTGTTTGCCTGCCTTTGCTGTTTTTTGGCCGGAACTGCAAGCGTATTTTTTGTCGCAGAGCCGCATTTCCACACCCTTCACCTCATTCACCAAGCCGCCTTCTCACAGTTTTAATTACTCTGACAAAGTTTTCGTCTCCGCCAGGCTCCGACAATCTTCTCTATAAAATCATATAAAACAGTTGTACTCGGGTTATTTCCTTCTGTTTGCCTGCCTTTGCTGTTTTTTGGCTGGAACTGCAAGTGTATTTTTTGTCGTAGAGCCGCATTTCCACACCCCTCACCTCATTCACCAAGCCGCGTTCTCACAGTTTTAATTACTCTGACAAAGTTTTCGTCTCCGCCAGGCTCCGACAATCTTCTCTATAAAATCATATAAAACTGAACAGATTATTTACTTTGTGCTAAGTTTCGACGTCCCGTAAAACCAAATCCAAGACCTCTAATCGTCCGCTCAGAATATTAATAAGAACTTCATGACAGTTGATAATGTCATGATTTTCTCTTTTTCCTCTCCATCTTGTTCTTTACTTTTTGTCATTTCAAAACTCCGTCGTCTTGCTCTCTCCTGTTTTTTACTTTCCTTATCCTATAGGAAGGAAAGTAATGTATTCGACAAAATTTTCGATGGTCGGTTTTTAGTGCCAAAACACGTTTTGAGGTCCTTAGAGCCTAAATCCAAAGTTTCAGCCATTGGTCCGTGTGTTTGTGTGACTGTCTGTAAACAAAATATCTTGAGAACGGTAAGAGATAGAAGCTTGAAATTTTTTATGAAACTTTTAAATGTGACAAGGATGCAACACGAAACTTTTGGTTAACATTGGTGCAACGGTTGGCGGTATTTTGACCGCTTTTTGGCGGTTTTCCGTATAGTTCAAAGGGTTAAGGAAAGCCATGTGATGTTCACAGCAGATTTTTGTCATTTGAAAACTCCACCGTCTTGTTCTTCTGTTGTTTTTTATTTACTTTTGAACAAGTTTGCAGCAAATAGAGCTAATTTCGTCGCAGATTTTATGTTTTTCTCGACGTCGTTTTGTGTTGAAAATTTGAAATGAACTTTGACGATAGTAATTTATTCTGTACGGGGTGACATTTAGTTCTAGGGGTTGGGTTTCATTTGTTCACTCTGTTGTGGCTGGATGCAAGAGGAGCTTTGTTTTGCACTCCAAAATCTTGTGGATTACTTTGTATGAAGACATTGATTTTTCTGTTTAAATTTTCTTGTGGTTTTATCTAATCATTTTTCTTACTATTTTTCACACCGGACTGTCCTTTTCCATATTGTTTCCAATTGTGCTCTTCTTTCATGAAATCTCATTTGGTTTAGCAGCTGTAGTTTGGTTAAGAAATTACTACTCATCCGATCTCTGAGACGTTCAAAGCATATTCACTCAGTTCCATCATTTCACCCCCACTCTGTACATCATATGTTATTATGCTTCTCTCGTAAACTTGGTTGAAGAAGCATTACTTTACTTACTTCATTATTTGAGCGCCATAAAACACGTCATTCTGAAAGACATGTCGCAAGTCACGAGTTTTATATCTAATCCACGAGTAATCTACGAGTCATGTTAGGAGGTAGAAGTATTAAGGAGGGTAGGAGTTATTAGGAAGGAGGAGGTAAAGTAGAAAGGAGGTAGAGAAGTATTAGAAGAATAGGAGGTAAGGGGAAGTAGGAGGTAGATTTTTATGAGGACATCAAGAAGAAGAGAGAGTCTCGTAAAAATGATATTTGTTAAAAGTTCTTTCCTTCCTCTTTGTCTTTTCCATTCTATTTATCTATTTTTCTCTCTTCTTCTCTCTTCCTGTCCCATTTTCCTCCTTCTTCCTCTTCATTACCCTTTCCTTCCTCGTTCCCTCTTTCTCTTTTGTCTGCTTTCTCCTTATTCTCAGTATAAAAAAAGGAAAGGGGGGGAAGACGCTAACTAGGGAGGAAAAGAGAGGAAGATTTCTTATTATTTCTTTACTTGACTGTATTTACTTAAGGAAAGGTGAAAAGACAAGTCAACCACCGACTTTTTGTCAGTTTTGTCTCGTCTCAGCCTTTTGGCTCTTCTTCCTCCTCCTCCTTCTTCTCTTCCTCTTTTCACCCTTCTTCTCCTTCGTCTCCTCCTCTTTTCTTAGACATTTCCATCTTTATCTCCCCCGTTTTGTCTGTTACTAAATTATCTCTTATTTCCTTTCTTGTATTTTGAATGTCTTCGCCCTTTCTTTTGATTCTTTTGTACGTAAGGTTAACTTTGTTTTGTCGTTTTGTGTTTTCCTTTTTTACTTTTTCTTGTCGAGAATTTTTATTTTAATTAAATTTATTCGAAACAAAAAGATGTGATTTCTCTCTGTGTTCTCTTGATAATCTTGGTTAGGGGTATATTTTGTCACAAGAAACTGAGGTGATACCTATGTAGATGTTTTGTGTCAGGATTTCGCCTTTCTGTGGATATTTGATACCTACATACCTACCAAGAGTTTGTCCGGTTTTGATGACCTGTGGTTCACATCTTGAAGACTTGAATGTTCTTATTAATCATTTCCGGAATAAGTTCTAAACCTCACTGAATTAAGTTACTATGTTTGTTAGGACAATGATATCCGTTCTAAGCGTATCCTTCGAGCTCTCAGCAAGTGCTCAAGCATCAATTCCAAACATCTGATTGGCCAAAATTTGTTTAAGACTGATCTGAGACCGAGAATTTTCGTTCATAAATACGGGTGTTAGGCATAGGCTTGCCAAACGTCCCGAATTGGCCGGGACAGTCCCGAATTTCAGGGGGTGTCCCGGCGTCCCGTTCAGTTTTCTTTTTGGGGCGTTTTGTCCCGAATTTTCGTTTTTGTCCCAGAAAAAATTCGGGACGCGTTCTTTAACTTTAAAATTAAGTAGGTACCTCTATAAATCAGAATTTGTTCTTAACTTGTTTAAATTTTTCATGCTTTCATCAGTTTGCTCTTCCACTTTGCTAAACCTTTATAAACGAGAAAATGTTGTATTAAACCGCCTTAAACGAAAAAATGAGCTGGTCCCTTGGATTCTCGTTTATCCAGGTTCGACGGTATTTTGTTTATCTGTTTTTAATAATAGGTATGTTACCTATCACCTATCGTACATATCGTACCTATGTGATTTCGCGATTATGATCGCGGATTTGGCGATTATGTTCGCGGATTTCCCGATTATGTTCGCGGATTTTGCGATTATGTTCGCGGATTTGGCGATTATGTTCGCGGACTTGGCGATTATATTCGCGGATTTGCCGATTATGTTCGCGGATTTCGCGATTATGTTCGCAGATTTCGCGATTATGTTCGCGGATTTCGCGATTATGGTCGCGGATTTCGCGATTATGGTCGCGGATTTCGCGATTATGGTCGCGGATTTCGCGATTATGGTCGCGGATTTCGCGATTATGTTCGCGGATTTCGCGATTACGTTCGCGGATTTCGCGATTATGTTCGCGGATTTCGCGATTACGTTCGCGGATTTCGCGATTACGTTCGCGGATTTCGCGATTACGTTCGCGGATTTCGCGATTACGTTCGCGGATTTCGCGATTACGTTCGCGGATTTCGCGATTACGTTCGCGGATTTCGCGATTACGTTCGCGGATTTCGGCATAAACCTCAACTACTTCTGATGCTTTAGGTGGGTTTTTTAACCTCGGTAGTTAGGGGAGGGAAATGAAAATCAGGCAAAAAAAATGGGAGTAATTTATCAAAAAGTTTTTATGTGCCATCTTGACACCACCAGTTTTAATGTGGAGTTGAAATGGGGTAAAAAAGGTTTTAAAAAATGCGTAGATGGCCCCAATGGTCCTATAAAATTTCTGGCAGTCGGAGTGTATGACAATAACGTGCTGTTCTCTTCCTATCCTCTCCTTCTCTTGTCCTTCTCCTCCTCCTCCTCCTCCTCCTCCTCTTCTTCATCCTCCTCTCACATTTTCACACGTTTTGTGCTGAGTATAGAAGGGAGGAGGAGGGATTCCCTCGTCACCTATTTATATTTATTTTTATTATTTTACTAGCTCCCATATTCCTTCTTCATCCCTCTCTTTTTTGTTCTCGTTATTATTATTTCTCTTTTTATATTCTCTCTTTTCCCCCTCCCCTACCTCTCTTTTAGTTCCTTTTTTCATTCATACATGATGCTTCTCTCTCGAGCTCCTTTTTTACTTTCCTTGTTTTTTTTTTTTTTTTTTTTTTTTTTTTTTTTTGTTTTTTGGGTTTTTTTCCCCTCAAGAGAGAGAGAGAGAGAGAGAGAGAGAGAGACCAAGAAACGTTAGGTATACATAACTTGTTAAGCAAAAAATCGTGTGCAGAAAAGGAGAGTAAGAAAGAAAGTGAGAGGGAGAGAGTTTTATATTTTTAGGGTTAGAAAATGTTGGATGTAGAGAAATGAATATTTTGTATTGGGATGGAGAGGGGAGGGGTATAGGTACACCTAAAAATACCTTTTTTTTAAAAAAAAAGGTTTTAGGGTTTATGTTTCTTTTCTTTTTTATGTGCTATTAGCAGGCTATTCTATACATAGACATTACGCATCGAAGATAAAAAATTACACCTAAAAACACCTTTTTTTTTTAAGGTTTTAGGGTTTATGTTTCTTTTCTTTTTTATGTGCTATTAGCAGGCTATTCTATACATAGACATTACGCATCGAAGATAAAAAATACGCGAGTCATTCTCATCCACCCAACCAAGGAAACACTCTAATCTCCCTCCCTCTCTGTTCTTGTGTCCCTCAGATCCTCCGTGATATCAGGACCGGCTTACTTCATCTAAACAGGTCAGGTCCTGGACCAGGCGCGGCTAATTCAGATGATACCTATATGTACGATGACGAGATGATAAGACACTACGGTCCCCACTGGTACGATGAACCCCCCTATGAATCCGACCCTGAGGATTTTCTCATGGTGGGCCAGGAGCAACCTAATGGACGGTAAGACCATGCCTGTATGCCTGCTATGAGTCTATGAGGCCATTAACCAGGATTTTATTGAAGGAAGGGGGGGGGGTTTACATCCAAACAGTAAATACGGCCTACTACCATTTTTTGGTATGTAGGTATACATAATACATATTATACTTTCCATAGAAAAAAAACAACTCCATGCCAGCCTAGTTGGCTTGAAGGTTAGCGCACCTGCTTATTTGTAAGCGCTAGGTCGCGGTTTCGATTCCCGCCCGGGGCGAACTTTATACTTTACAGATAAGGTTCGTTCTCGGAACGGCTAGTTCTCCAGTTCCAGCCGTTCTAAATCACCCTTTCCATTATTCTCCTCTTCAGGGTATGCTACACGCTTAGCAACCGTCCAGAGTCTGCCCTACACCATAGGGCGCGGGGTTTAGGGCCCCCTGGACTCAATACAGAGGGCTCTGTAATATCCCTACGTAGTGCTGGTGATATATCTCTACCCCAACATAGTAGACATCAGAGGGGGCTGCTCCTACCACACACTGGACTTATTATACCATTGCGAGGACATAACAGGGAGAGTGGGGACTATGCTGCGTCCGATGTACAGAGCATATGGTAAGCAAAGGGGAGGTTGTGAGATTGCAGTCCTTTTTAATGGCCGGAAAAATTGGTAGAATACCTTTTCAACTAAGTACCCAAATGCCCAAATCCCACCAGCTTTTGAAACTTTTGAATATTGTAGCTGGGATTTCAATCGCTCAACTTTTCTCACGAGGCTGATAACGTGATAATGATAAAACTGTCTCAGTCAGTTACGCCTAGTAGCTTGGAGGGTAGCGCGTCTACCTTGTAAGAGCTAGGTCGCGGGTTCGATTCCCGCCCGGGGCGAATTTTATCCTGATGGGATAATGTTCGTTCTCGGAACCGCCGGCTTTATCCTGTCCTTCCTTCTCTCTCGCTTTCGGGACGATACAGTTCACTCCATTAAACATCTGGACAAAAAAAAAAAAAATATTACTTCCGGTCATTCTCCAATATTTTATCTGGCAATTGCAGATTCGACTTTAGACGTTGGAAAAAATCTTGTTCTAGGAATCTAGGCTTTCTAGGGAAACAGAGACTGATTTACCCGGGGTGGTCACCTACACTATCCAGCACTGATGCCAATGAACTTGTGGGAATTCAAATGAAAACTAGAACAATTCTGCCCCGATGGGAGATATGAAACAGAATAGGAGAGAGAGAGAGATTATACAACTTGGGATTGGGATGAAACATAATGATAGGAGGGAGGGAGATAGGGGGAAGAAAGAGGGAGGAGGAGGAGGGGAGAAGGGGAATAAAGAAAAGAGTTGGGTTCTAAATTGAAACAAATTTGATTTTCTTCTCGCGAAATTCTCTTGAAGATCCAGTCTCTCTCCCTCTCTCCTTCTTTCTTCCTCATAACTCTTTCTCATTTTCTTTCTTTCTCTCTTATCTCTTTCTCAGTCTCTCTCGCTTTCGATATTTTCTACTTACATCCTTCTCTTTCTCTCTCTCTCTCTCTCTCTCTCTCTCTCTCTCTCTCTCTCTCTCTCTCTCTCTCTCTCTCTCTCTCTCTCTCTCTCTCTTCCGTTTCCCTTCTTCATTTTTCTCTCCATTTTCTCTAATTCTCTTCTTCCTTTTCTTTCCCCAGAGAGAGAGAGAGAGAGATCTTATGACCTCTGAGGGGAGAAAAACTTAAGTAGTTAGAATAGAAAGTAGTTCCCCTTCTTCATTTTTCTCTCCATTTTCTCTAATTCTCTTCTTCCTTTTCTTTCCCCAGAGAGAGAGAGAGAGAGATCTTATGACCTCTGAGGGGAGAAAAACTTAAGTAGTTAGAATAGAAAGTAACAATAGCCGAGAGCTGTTGTAAAACTTATTTATTGGTTCAGGTCAAACGCCATTGCGAGGGGGTATGCCACCCATGTTCTGCCACCCAAAGGCCTAAATCTCCTTAACAACAGCCATAACATTAATGACTTGGAATGAACTTGGATTGTAGGGGGGGCGTTGTAACAAATGGGGAACAATAAGTTAAAATGGCCCCCCTATTGAACAAAGTAGCTACTTATTTTTTACGCCTCCTGTGTAGGGACTTGTAACTTGTAATGAAAACCAAAGGTATGCCGTGTACTGAGTTACTGACGAGTGTTTTGCTGACTTATCATATTCTGCCATTTGTGAACAAACCTGGAGTTTTATTTGAGGCGCTTTACATTTTTATATAAATAAGTAAAATAAGGTTAGTGCTATGTACAAAGCCTTCTTCAAAAAGAAACCTTTTGTAGATTCCAAAATTTTCTTGGAAAATAGATTTTCTTGAAAAGGTCGATTAATTTTTCTCTCTAAGATTTTTCCTTGGGATTCAATTTGCTCTAACCAGAACACTAGGAAAGGTTTGTCCATTGTACTCGGGTTATTTCCTTCTGTTTGCCTGCCTTTGCTGTTTTTTGGCCGGAACTGCAAGTGTATTTTTTGTCGTAGAGCCGCATTTCCACACCCCTCACCTCATTCATCAAGCCGCCTTCTCACAGTTTTAATTACTCTGACAAAGTTTTCGTCTCCGCCAGGCTCCGACAATCTTCTCTATAAAATCATATAAAAAAAGTGAACCATTTAAATCACTTGCTTTAATGAATCGTAGATAGATAAGGATTACATTATAATTTATAAATCTTATAATTTTACCTATTTCCTAATCTTATTAGTTCTTATTCTTATTTCCTAATCAACAGGTCTATCCGCTAGCCGACCGACACACTCCAAAACTTATAAACTAACTTGAAACTTATAGGTACCTACCTAACTTATGTGTTCCATATTTCGGGAACTTTTCATTTTTGTCCCATAAGAAACTTTTTTTTTATGTTTGCACATAATTTTCCTCTGAAACTTTATTATTATTATTACTATTATTTTTTTTGCTCGAAATTTAAGAAAAGCGAAGGGGGATGAGAGGTAGAACTTTATTCCCCTCTGCATCAAGTATAGTACACACCAAACAGTACTTTCTAACATTTTTTAATGAGTCTCTGAGATTTTTTTACTTCCCTTTGTTTTTTGTAGATTTTTTCTGATTATTTCGAGACATTTCTGTTGGCAACTATACTTTCCTCGAGATATTTTTTCCGATCAATTTGATCCAAAAAACGCGAGAGAGTTGTACAATATACAAAATGTACATACCCATGTACATAAATACGTAATGTATACATTATGTACCTACCTTGTATTAGGTGTTGTGGGGTTCTCTTGATTTTATATTGTGAGAAAATAAAATGAGAGGGAGAGAGAGACGGTAAATACTGTACTGTACCTACTCTGTACTGATGTAATATATGTACCTGTACCTGCCAGCTTCTTTATTTCTCTCTCTCTCTCTCTCTCTCTCTCTCTCTCTCTCTCTCCTTTCCCATTGAACAATTCTCTTTGTTTGTTCATTTTTCTTCGTATTACATATAAATATTCAGCAAATCCTTCATGAAAGGTCTTATTGGAATAGAATGGAGAGAAAGAGAGAGAGAGAGAGAGAGAGAGAGAGAGAGAGAGAGAGAGAGAGAGAGAGAGAGAGAGAGAGAGAGAAGAAAATAAATGAGAGGGAGAGAGAGACGGTAAATACTGTACTGTACCTACTCTGTACTGATGTAATATATGTACCTGTACCTGCCAGCTTCTTTATTTCTCTCTCTCTCTCTCTCTCCCTCTCCCTCTCCCTCCTTCCCCATAGAACAATTCTCTTTGTTTGTTCATTTTTCTTCGTATTACATATAAATTTTCAGCAAATCCTTCATGAAAGGTCTTATTGGAATAGAATGGAGAGAGAGAGAGAGAGAGAGAGAGATGGAGAGAAAGAGAGAGAAAAAGAGAGAGAGAGAAAGTGAAGTGGAGCTGGTTTGTTTTATTATTATTTAAGGTAAAATTTTATTTTTCTTCTGCGTGTTGTAAGAGAGAGAAAGAGAGAGAGAGAGAGAGAGACCAAGAAACGTTAGGTATACATAACTTGTTAAGCAAAAAATCGTGTGTAGAAAAGGAGAGTAAGAAAGAAAGTGAGAGGGAGAGAGTTTTATATTTTTAGGGTTAGAAAATGTTGGATGTAGAGAAATGAATATTTCACCAGGGTAGGAGGGGGAGGAGGGAAGGGAGAGGAGAAATACAGGAGACATCCAGGCAGATATTATCATCCTAGGAAACAGCATGCTGGAAGAGCACCGCGGTCCAATAGCTCCGCAGAGAGTTTACCCAGCACTTGTAGTAAGTATTAGCGTTTACCCAACCCTTGTAGTAATAGTAAGTATAAGTACCTATTGAAATTTACCCAGCCTTTCTGTATTAGAAAGGAAGTACCAACATATTTGGCTCCAAAACTAGAACAGGAATTTCAAACGCGCAACCCGACAGTTAAAAAAAATAATAATGTACAAATACTAGTGGATCAGTAAACTGGAAAACGTACTCGGAAAAATTCGCCCAAGGTGCCTTCAATGGGTAGATTGGTTCAAAATTTACTGAACAAAATGACTTGTGTGCTAAACATGTTTGCCAATTTTCATCAAAATGGAATCAACCTTTCGGGTGTTATGCTAACAAACAAAGTAAAACAAACCAAGTTTTAACACCGATTGAAACTTCTAATCAACTTAATTCGTTTAAAAATTAAAACAAAATAAATGTAGTTTCCTAATCTCATCATGTTTTTTTCTCCCACAGGTAGTCAAGTTCTATTGGAGGATAGAAAACCAGCAGCCACTCTAGGAGGTGGCAGTAGCTCTGTAGTGATGACACGGGCAGTAGCTCTAGTAGATAATACCAATAGTCCCTATGATAAGGAGGCACTCAAGTTTAAGGTAAGTTGAGGCTAGGTAAACACTAACCAACTAGTGTAGTATTTTGGTTCGATGAACTTTAAAAGTTGCTCGGGGGAAAAAGAGGCCCCTACAGGGTACTTTATGTATCCCACCGATTCTACAATCAGAAATCACGGTAGCGCTTCTCCCCGGCAAGTCAAAATCTAATGAACATCAAATTTCCTTACGGTTTTAATCATGGCAAAACATAAAACAGACTCCTACAGACAAAATTTCGTCAAAATCGGACAAAAGCCGTACGAAAGTTATGATAAAACAAACAGACGACCAAATGAAACCAAAATCGAGTTGAAACTTAGAACTTACTTTGTTCATTCATTAATCACATTTGACATTTGTATTGTATTTTATTTCACAGAAAGGTGATATAATCAATGTGATATCAATGTGTACCAGTGGTCTATGGCGAGGCTACTTAGCACATGATGAACACAAGCGCATAGGCACATTCAAGTTTATCAACGTTCAATTAGTACCACTGGAGACATCTGGTGGCAGTGTGGTGAACCATTACACTAGGAAATATAACGGACGTCACCACCATGGAAACCAGATGAGCGGACATCAAGCATCTCGCCAGACAACGCATAAACATCGGCCTAAGACGTTGGAACAACTGTTGAGAATGGAAACCAGATGAGCGGACATCAAGCATCTCGCCAGACAACGCATAAACATCGGCCTAAGACGTTGGAACAACTGTTGAGAACCATTGATATGGAGGTGAGTGGAGTGTGTATCTGACTTCTCATGTTATTGAAGTAAAAGAAGTAAAAATGACAAAAAAAATCGAAACTCTGTTTCGTGTTAGTATAGACCGGGGGGTGTCGCTTCGAACTCTTGACGTTCGCGCGTCTCCCGACACGCTTGGTGCATACTTTAGAAAATGACCTTAGTATCCAATTTAAAAGTTATGGGATTTACCTACTTAAAAGCTTAAAACCCCTATCTTTCACAGGAACACATGTCCGTATTTGTATTGAACGGATACGAAGATTTGGAATCATTCTGTGAAATCAAGGAAGAGGATTTGAACTATCTCGTTTTTAATCGCCGGAAAAATTGGTAGAATACCTTTTCAACTAAATGCCCAAATCCCACCAGCTTTTGAAACCTTTGAATATTGTAGCTGGGATTTCAATCGCTCAACTTTTCTCACGAGGCTGATAACGTGATAATGATAAAACTGTCTCAGTCAGTTACATTGCCAGGCACACAACATGTTCTGTGGTGCCTAAATTGTGTTACTTGGGTGGTTATCACGTGGCTCTAATATCTTTTGTTTACATTTTTTTTTCAGCTCCCGACTCTCATCAGTTTCCATGGAAACCAGCAGATCAGACCAAATAGATACTGAGTTATATCATAGACTGAGGTCAGCTCCCGACTCTCATCAGTTTCCATGGAAACCAGCAGATCAGACCAAATAGATACTGAGTTATATCATAGACTGAGGTGTTGTAATGTAAGTACCATTGACCCATTGACCATAACCTTACACTTCTGATACAGAAGGTCTCGGCTTCGTTACTTCTTAACACGCCAAAATTTTGAACCCAAGGGTATTTAGCCAACACCTGGGAGCAGCCTAAGACGCGTTTCGTTCTTATTTGAACTCATCAGTTAGACATAGCTCTCAGGTGCTGGCCAATAACCTTACACTTCTGATACAGAAGGTCTCGGCTTCGTTACTTCTTAACACGCCAAAATTTTGAACCCAAGGCTATTTTGTTTTCTCAAGTTTAACAGTAAAGCTGAGACAATAGGTATTAGGTAACCTTTATTTTGTGATCCAGCACCAGACTCCAGACTGGTGAGCTAGCTTAGAGGTAGATTGTTACAATCGCAGGTAATATAGGGGTCCCTGCCGTTCGGGTCCCGGTTGTCACATTTTGTCGCGTAGTTTCGAGATAAATGCCCATTTGTAGAAGCTTTTTGCACTTGATGATGATGATGATGATGATGATATCCTCCTAGTTGATTTCGATTACAGCGATCTCTTCTCAAGTTGTCACGGTTGGGTTTGGAGTAAGACGACGACGGTGATAGCGCTGATGACTGGTGAAACCCAGTTTGTTCTTGAAGGTGCGGTTGCAGGGTGCGCAGAACAGTTCACCACGGTCGTTGTAGGTGTAATGACTGGTGAAACCCAGTTTGTTCTTGAAGGTGCGGTTGCAGGGTGCGCAGAACAGTTCACCACGGTCGTTGTAGGTGTAATGACTGGTGAAACCCAGTTTGTTCTTGAAGGTGCGGTTGCAGGGTGCGCAGAACAGTTCACCACGGTCGTTGTAGGTGTAATGACTGGTGAAACCCAGTTTGTTCTTGAAGGTGCGGTTGCAGGGTGCGCAGAACAGTTCACCACGGTCGTTGTAGGTGTAATGACTGGTGAAACCCAGTTTGTTCTTGAAGGTGCGGTTGCAGGGTGCGCAGAACAGTTCACCACGGTCGTTGTAGGTGTAATGACTGGTGAAACCCAGTTTGTTCTTGAAGGTGCGGTTGCAGCAGGGTGCGCAGAACAGTTCACCACGGTCGTTGTAGGTGTAATGACTGGTGAAACCCAGTTTGTTCTTGAAGGTGCGGTTGCAGCAGGGTGCGCAGAACAGTTCACCACGGTCGTTGTAGGTGTAAGAGTAGATAAGTTTTGGCTGAGTTTTCAGCTGCTGGCGTTAGACTAAGGATATCAGGCGGGCGTTTTCAAAGTTAGTGACTGCTTCGTGTGTGAGTCTCCGCCAACTATCTCGGTCTTTTGTTTCTTCCTCCCAGGTTTCAGGAGCAATCTGAGCGGCAATCTGTCTCTTTAGGACATCCTTGTATCGTAGGTGTTGTCTCCCAATTCTTGCACTTAGTAATTACTAAAATATGTTATGTTTGTCATCAGGGAGGTGATACGATGGCTAGTCCAGGACATAGCTCTGACTACGCAGATGAAGATCTTATCACATTGAACTCCTCGGTAAGTACAGTACTCTCTTTCTCTAGGCCATTTTGTTTACAAATTAAGAATTATGAAGGAAAGATAAACAGAATAGACATATGTTGCCAGCACTGAATTGCTCGAATCACGAAAGTTAAGTATCGTTCTGCGTGGCTTACATCTAGACGGGTGACCTTTTGGCACAGCCTGAGCGGCTGGCTATTCTGGACCGCACTCTGTCTCAGGAATACAATTGAGAATCTGGTTGAACTCTCAGTCAATAATCATACTTTGTGTTTACAGTATAGTGGTTCCACCCCCCTCGCCCCCCGCACCAGGGTAGTGTACAGTCAGTAGGTACTCGTATCAGTGGGACATCCATTATTTTATCATCATTGATTTCAATTCCAAGTTTAGACATTTTGTTAGTATGATTTTGTACATAGCGTATGTAAAACAATTCCAATATCCTGTATCATAGAACAAATTATTACTTTTAGAACAAAATAAACTCGTCTTATTTTCTAGATTATTAATTCAAATTAATTTATTTTAATCCGAATGTGTTGTTTATTTACTTTTTATTATCAAATTCCCTCTATTCCCAGGGTAGGTACACTCGGAATATATTGTTCTGAAATTGGAGCAGTTTCGGAAAGGAAATCGAAAAAGGAGATAAGAGATAAGATATTGAACGGGGATTGGATAAGAGAAACCCATCCGTTCCGAGAACAAACCTCTATTTAAAATTTGCCTGGACGGGAATCAAACCCGCGACCTAGCGCAGTAATTTTAAATTCAGAGGACAGAGTAGGGAAATTGAACTCTGGAAGTAGAAATTTATTCATTTGAATATGAATTGATAGGTACCTACCTACCTACCTCGTAGGCATAGGATGTCGCCCTGTCGTTTAGTAAACAGGAGAGTGTGGGTTCAATCTTAACCTAAAAATGGAATTTATATCGTAACGTGCGTGCGTAGATTTGAAGCGAACAGCGAACTGCGAAGCATGATCCACTTCGCTGATTTCGCGCGCTTTTTAAAAATTTGGGATCGATATTTTTCTATAATCGAAATCAAGTATCGATGATTTTTATATCGAAACGTGAGTTTCGATTATGTAAACAAAAGTAATTTGAATTTTTTGAAATTCGAATTCGAAAAAAAAAAATCTGGCAAATCCGGCAATCTGTGCTAAAAATTGGCATTTCTGCCCAAATTTAGACAAATTCAGATTTTATTCAATAACTGCTTCAATATATTGTTTGTAAGACACCAGACTACATTCACTTTTTTGGAAATATTCGCTTTGAACTCTTACAATTTCGCATTCTAGTCAAGATGTCTAAAGCTGTGGACATGGAATTGAAGAAGGTAAGATGCACTGATTACTATTTCTTGGTCTTCATTCATCTCCCACAACTACTGATTGGTGGAAATAGATTCATTTGTCATTACTAGGATTATTAATTACTGTAAGGATGATGTTTCTACACACAATACCCCAAACACTGGTGGATCAGTGTAGAGGGAACCCCTAAGGCCTGATTGGGTCCAAATTTTCAAGAGAAAATGTCCTTTCTATGATGATGTAGCTGACTTCTCATGTTATTGAAGTAAAAGAAGTAAAAATGACAAAAAAAAAATCGAAACTCTGTTTCGTGTTAGTATAGACCGGGGGGTGTCGCTTCGAACTCTTGACGTTCGCGCGTCTCCCGACACGCTTGGTGCATACTTTAGAAAATGACCTAGTAGCCAATTTCAAAGTTATGGGATTTACCTACTTAAAAGCTTAAAACCCCTATCAAAGTACCTACTGTATTTTTCAATGTCTTTCATATGGTGTGTCAAAAGTCGGTGGTTCTTCCCCCTGTTGCCGCCCCTGAAACGTCCCCTCCCCTGGAAAATCAATCCTCTGATCATAAATCATTATCTCCTGTTTATTATTCACAGGAACACATGTCCGTATTTGTATTGAACGGATACGAAGATTTGGAATCATTCTGTGAAATCAAGGAAGAGGATTTGAACTATCTCAAGATATTGAACCCAGAACATCGCGCTAAGATTCTAGCAGCAGTACAAGTCATGCATGAGTATGAATGTAAGTCAGACTTTAACTTATAGATTTAGAGATTCTTCATTCGAAGAGCCTCTTTAGACTTTTGTTGGTATCACACCAAAACTGAATAGTTGCTTTTGCTTCCTGCACTACGAGTATAATTTCATTAAATTAATATTTTCTAAAAACAGTAGGTAGGTAATAGTAATAATAAAACCTACACGATGGTCGATCGACATACACGTCCACACTATAAACTTTTTTCATTCGACCAAAATCCTTTGATTAGACAATGAACATACAATAGAACCTCGATTATTTCAACTAATTGGGACCGGGGGTAGTTGAAATGATCACTTTCTATAATCTTTTCCTCTGATAAGATAGGATATAGGTACTTTGAAAGATAGAAAAAAACAATGGATTTTGGAGTTGAAATAATCGAGTATTTTATAGAGGTGTCGAGTCGATGTTAACCGGTATAGTAAAGAAAACTTGTCTCATATCATGTTCCGATTTTCCCCTACAGCTCCTGATGAAGATGAAGAAAGTTCGCTAGATGAAGATGACTCTAGTTTCTCTGGTAAACACGCTAGGAATAATCTGGACTCTGAGCACAGCACGGATGATACCCGGAGTACTAATACAACATCCACTACCATTGTATCTAATAACTCTAGCCTGGTCAATCATAAAGGAGAATATTTGCTAAATTTTATTCAAATTGGCCAAACCATTTAGGAAAAGGAGACATAGGTATTTATGTTTTTGCCTTCTGGGCCTCATGCTTTTATTGAGAATCTAAATTTGCTGCATAAATGAGACAACTGGCCAATCTATATCCTATGGACCAGTGGCGTAGCGTCCATGTAGGGCGTGTATGGCGGCCATACACTCAAAATTTACTCAAATACCCTTAAATATTGACTTTAAATAGTATCCTATGGACAAAGTCTAGCCCTACTTAACATACAAACCTAACTTCCACTTTGTGTTTGACATCTTTCCAGGCATTTGCAGAACTTCAAATCAAAATGATGGACACAAAGCCGGAGTACTAATACAACATCCACTACCATTGTATCCAATAACTCTAGCCTGGTCAATCATAAAGGAGACCTAATATCCACTGAGGTGTCGGATACTGTGGTCACTTGTGGAGATAAGGTGAGTACAAATTAGTGCCCTACACGCCTTACACTTGACTTTACACCACGCTACGCCACTGCTATGGACAGTGTCTACCCTTACTTAACATACAAACCTAACTTCCACTTTGTGTTTGACATCTTTCCAGGCATTTGCAGAACTTCAAATCAAAATGATGGACACAAAGCGACTCTAGTTTCTCTGGTAAACACGCTAGGAATAACCTGGACTCTGAGCACAGCACGGATGATACACGGAGTACTAATACAACATCCACTACCATTGTATCTAATAACTCTAGCCTGATCAATCATAAGGGAGACCTAATATCCACTGAGGTGTCTGATACTGTGGTCACTTGTGGAGATAAGGTGAGTATCCGGATACTCGGAGTACCAATACAACATCCACTACCATTGTATCTAATAACTCGCTTATTCTTTTGAACTTGTGTGCAAAGCCGATAGAAGCAAGCCTTAAAACAACTGCCAGTTAGCTAGTTTGGTTAGGATTAGGGGTCAAGAGGATTGGAACACATCACATGCCTTCAGACACACTTTATTTGTCAAGGGTCTGATTTTATTCAAATTGGCCGAACCATTTAGGAAAAGGAGACATATTTATGTTTTTGCCTTCTGGGCCTCATGCTTTTAATATTGAGAATCTAAATTTGCTGCATAAATGAGACAACTGGCCAATCTGTATCCTATGGACAATGTCTACCCCTACTTAACATACAAACCCAACTTACACTTTGTGTTTGACATCTTTCCAGGCATTTGCAGAACTTCAAATCAAAATGATGGACACAAAGCAAAAGCTGAAAATACAAGATATTCAAGTTGAGAATTTCAAGAAAAACAAGCACCATACTCAGC
The DNA here is from genome assembly GCF_000475195.1 of Diaphorina citri. Lineage (NCBI taxonomy): Eukaryota > Metazoa > Arthropoda > Insecta > Hemiptera > Psyllidae > Diaphorina > Diaphorina citri. Next base: position 45,648 of record NW_007378192.1, read on the forward strand.
TTACTCTTACTGAAATTAAAGTGAGTTCTTTAGTTCTAATTTCCTTTCTTGAGCCTTCCTTTAAAATGAGCAAAATCCATTACATGACTGACTCGCAATACATGTGTAGAACTTTGGGCATGAAACAACCCAATAAAAAGAATAGAAAACATTAAAACTTGGGCTAAAAAATAATTGGTTGGTATAGAATAAAGGGATTTATTAGTCATAATTATAACTGTCATAAGATAGGTAGCTGACAAAAAATATGTTGAAGAAAAATAATTATAGGTAAATAATCCAATCAAAATTGTAAATTTTCATCACCTTATTCACAGCGACTGCAACCAACTACTAACACTTATGAATCAGTGGGAAGAATGTTCATCAAAACCCCTCATCCTGAAGTTGTAGTTAACCTAGAAAAGAAAGTCAAATCCTATGAGGAGAAAATAAAAGATATTGAGGTAAGAATAGAATGAGAATGTGTGGTGAACCTTAAAACAATAACTTTTGTGGATTCTGTAATCTAATATAAAGTCTGAAAAAGCCATTATACTGGTTCCTGCTCTAAAAATTGCTAGGTATTTGGTTATTCTTATAAGGTTGAATACCCATTGTGCAAGTCTTCAAGTCTAGTTTAATACCAACTCAACACAGAGGTTGCTTTCAAAAAAATAAATTGTTTTTACTTTTTCTTCCAGACTAACAAGAACTACCTAGAACGGAATCTGAAGGAGAGTGAGAATAAAAACATTCTGTAATCGTGTAATCTAATATAAAGTCTAAAAAAGCCATTATACTGGTTCCTGCTCTAAAAATGGCTAGGTATTTGGTTATTCTTACAAGGTTGAATACCCATTGTGCAAGTCTTCAAGTCTAGTTTAATACCAACTCAGCACAGAGTTTGCTTTCAAAAAAATAAATTGTTTTTACTTTTTCTTCCAGACTAACAAGAACTACCTAGAACGGAATCTGAAGGAGAGTGAGAATAATCTGAGGGAAATGGTTCAACAGAAGATGGCCTCAACATGATCTCTCCGCATTGTTACTCCAGGTTGTATGTGTGTGGCAATATTCCTTGCGTGTATGATTGCTTTCCATGTGGCCGTGTGCTTCTACTTTCACAAAATAGTACATGATGCCAGGAGGGAAAGAAATAAGACTCGCTTGCAGTATGAATAAATTTAATATTTTTTTTATTTCAAAAAAAAAATCAGTATCATTCACCTTCAAGTCTATAGTCTCATGTTAGCTCTAGTACAGGTCTTACGTATTCTTGAGAGTTCATTGCAACGGTCAATACATTAATTAGACTTACTTTATCATGGACACTCGTTGCTATCTTGAAAGCTAACGCTTGCCAGGCAAACACGCTACCCTCCACACTAACCACTAACCAAGCTGGCCTATCTCTTGAGTGAGGAAGGTGCAAAATATTGAACTTTATCCCTGCCAGACTAGTTAGCTTGGACAGTAGTGCGTCTACCTTGTAAGCGCTTGGTCGCGGGTTCGATTCCCACCCGGAGCGAACTTTATCTTGAAGAGGTAAGGTTCGTTCTCGGAACAGCTGACTTGCTCTTACCCTACCCTCCTCTTTTCACTGTTACAGACGACAAGACCTCTGTTGTTACAGTCCCCTCTACCAAATCCTCTTGTTACAGTTCCCTCTAATGCTCTTGTTACAGTTTCCTGTATCAAACCCTTTTCTTACATCGTTCCCTCTTGGAGAAACGAACTCACCTGGCCAGAGTACAAATGGCAGAAACCTCGTATAACTTTCTCCTTGTATAGATTCCCTGCTGATGTTTCTAGACGTCTGATGGTCTGCATTTGTCTGTAGTAGAGAAGTGCATCTTGCTTAGTGACCGTCACTTTATTGGACGGTCCTTCACTTAACTTGTGTAGTTTGAATGGTTTGGTTTCGAATGTGGCTTCACTGGCATAGGAACGTCCTGAGATTGACTTCAGCAGAGATTTGAGGGTCTGGAAAATATCACACGGAGGAAGAAAAATAACAACTGAGTCGCGGATGAAGTCGCTCAATGTCGTTCACACTATTTTTTATTTTATTATTATTATTATTATTATTATTATTATTATTATTATTATTATTATTATTATTATTATTATTATTATTATTATTATTATTATTATTATTATTATTATTATTATTATTATTATTATTATTATTATTATTATTATTATTATTATTATTATTATTATTATTATTATTATTATTATTATTATTATTATTATTATTATTATTATTATTATTATTATTATTATTATTATTATTATTATTATTATTATTATTATTATTATTATTATTATTATTATTATTATTATTATTATTATTATTATTATTATTATTATTATTATTATTATTATTATTATTATTATTATTATTATTTTTCTTGAATTAGAATCGAACCACCAAACCTAGTCCACCGCGCTAGCCGCTACATTACCGGTATAAATCAAAAGTATAGATACCTATCATCAGATTATCTCAGAGGTGTAAAGCTGTGTTCACACATAGTCGATGGCCGTCGGTATCGATCTATCGATTGACGGAGTGAAACTATGTTGTCGAGGCAGTGTAGGCGGTTCAATCGATATCGATTGATGTCATCGAACGGCCGGTCGACTATGTTTGGACACACCTCAAGAACTAAACGGGATTAGGGTTATAATAGTGCTTATTTATACTGCTCGCATAGGACTGAAAAGTCCCTTTACTCCAGCAGTAGGCAGCCAGCAGTTAGCAGTAGGGTTGGTGGTATGCAAGTCAGGGGGAAATAATGGAAACTTCCAAGGTTCCCATCTGAAAACGGTAGATACGTTCAGAGTTCCAGGCATCAATCACATACCTAATACTACGTTGTTTACCAGTGTATATCTACTTGTACCTGCTGACAGCTGTTTATAAGCAGGCTGAGAGTTTCTTACAGACATACCGACCTCCGACCTACCTGTATTTGCCAAGGTAATAAAATCTGCTCCAATCGCCGGGGATCGAACCATTCTGCCTCCCAATGTGACAACTGACTTTGAGATCAGAGGTCATTGTCATAGGTTAAGAAAATAATTTTTAATCATAACCAAGTTATTCTCATTAGACATCAGTACGTACCTTTTCCAAATGCTTTGGACAGACATTTTTCGTCGGACAGAACATGTTGACATACGAAAATCTATTCCAGCCCTATTCTCTCTCACTTTGAACAGTTTTCTGAAAACTGAATGCTTTGTTTAGCGAGACACACAAATAGACACGGTATTGGCCGCCGTCCCATATTTCACATCGATTGTAGAGTCGTGACAGTGCTTCGAGTTTTTTACGGACGAAACACGAAATACATATCAGAGGGAAAAATTTATCTGCTAGGATTTAACGTCAGGTGCTTGGAGATGGTCTAATTCGCATGTGCAAAGTGCTTGTTCATAAAGAAAAACAAACAACTTTCAATCTGGGAAATAAGGAGTGGTATACAGTATACGCTACCTAGGTGAAGAGCCCACCTCTGTGACCGAGTGGTCAGAAGCACTGGCTATCAACCCGGAGGTGCTGGACTCGCATCCCGACCAGGGCGGAAATTTTCTGACCAAACTTTTCCATTCTTGGATGGGCATGGATGTATAACAGACCCCAAATCGAAGAGAGGAGGACAAGAAAGCCAGCCGAACCCAGGAGGACGAACCCTGTCAGTTTAAGTTTAAAGGAATAAGAAAAAAAAGAATAGAGAGAGAGAAAGAGAGAACTAATAGGTACAAGGTACATAAATCCAGGGCCGTACCAAGATTTTGCCGAGGGGGGGGGGTGCCCGAGGGGGGGCCCGGTCCCCCTAAGACTAAGGATATCAGGCGGGCGTTTTCAAAGTTAGTGACTGCTTCGTGTGTGAGTCTCCGCCAACTATCTCGGTCTTTTGTTTCTTCCTCCCAGGTTTCAGGAGCAATCTGAGCCCCAATCTGTCTCTTTAGGACGTCCCTGTATCGTAGGTGTTGTCTCCCAATTCTTGCACTTAGTAATTACTAAAATATGTTATGTTTGTCATCAGGGAGGTGATACGATGGCTAATGAAGGGTTAATTACTATCATGCATTGTTGCATAGTTGTTGTTGTTGCCTTGTTGTTTCCATGTTGCATTGTTGGATACTACCTCATGCATTGTTGACCACGGATACTATCTCAACAGACGACCTCAGTGGTGGAATGGTTAATGATGATTTGGAGGTTGGTGGTTCTAGGACTCTAGGTGATCACGTACTATTTTTTATAAGCATTCAATCATCTTGTTTATTACCCCATGAGCACTTGAGCTCCGGTGTTGTACCTATGTTTTGAAACAGTTTTCCCCCCGATTATTTATGGTGAAGGAAATCATCTAGGACACAATTCATACTCAGCTGATCTACTCACCTGAGCCCCGACAATTCCATTGCCTCCATAGAAGTTCTTAGCGTACATATGCATAGAGCCTCCCTTGCCCTTAGCACAACCTGTCCGGCGACCAGTCAGCTCAGACAGAACGCCAAATACAGACACTCCCATGAGATAGGTCCCTTGCCCTTAGCACAACCTGTCCGGCGACCTGTCAGCTCAGATAGAACCCCAAATACAGACACTCCCATGAGATAGGTCCAACCATGCACTCTGTATGCAGATATGATGGAATCTTGCTCCCGCATGACAGCACGCATGCCCACTGCACATGCTTCCTGGAATTGAAAATCAGTTCAGTGAGCCATCAGCCTAGCTCGGCGGCCCGGGCGGGAATCGAAGCCGCGACCCAACGCTTGCCAGGCAAACACGCTACCCTCCACACTAACCAAGCTGGCCTATCTCTTGAGTGAGGAAGGTGCAACATATTAATTGAAGTTTATCCCTGCCAGACTAGTTAGCTTGGTTGGTAGTGCGTCTGCCTTGTAAGCGCTAGGTCGCGGGTTCGATTCCCACCCGGAGCGAACTTTATCTTGAGGAGGTAAGGTTCATTCTCGGAAACAGCTGACTTGCTCTTACCCTACCCTCCTCTTTTCGTTGTTACAGACGACAAGACCTCCGTTATTACAGTTCTCTCGATCAAACCCTCTTGTTACCAGCCTAACTTAGCTTGGAGGGTAGCGCGTCTGCCTTGTAAGCGCTTGGTCGTGGGTTCGATCCCCGTCCGGGGCGATAAGGTTTGTTCCTAAACAGAGAAAGGTTTGTTTTCGGAACGGCTGGCTTGCTCCTATCCTTCCTTCAACTTCGGGACGATAAGACCTCTGTTGTTAGAGTCCCCTCTATCAAATCCTCGTGTTACTACAGTTCCCTCTATTGAACCCTCTTGTTACAGTTCCCTCTAATGCTCTTGTTACAGTTCCCTCTATTGAACCCTCTTGTTACAGTTCCCTCTAATGCTCTTGTTACAGTTTCCTGTATCAAACCCTTTTCTTACATCGTGAGTTCGCGGATTCGCGTCCCGAATCGACATTTTGGATATTTGGCAAGCCTAATTATTGAGATATTGGGAAAATCCTACAATGCTGCAGTGAGCACCAAAGTTGTGACATAATAACACAAAGAAACTGCTCACTTGTGGGAGTATCCGGATACCAACCACGCGTAACGTTGCTTAACTTTAGTGAACCATTGGGAACTTATGCATTCAACGTACAATCGCCGCTGGCTGGAATGGTCCTTATTCTTTTGAACTTGTGTGCAAAGCCGGTAGAAGCAAGCCTTAAAACAACCGCCAGTTAGCTAGTTTGGTTAGGATTAGGGGTCAAGAGGATTGGAACACATCACATGCCTTCAGACACACTTTATTTGTCAAGGGTCTTGCAACTGCCTGTTAGCTAGTTTGGTTAGGATTAGGGGTCAAGAGGATTGGAACACATCACATGCCTTCAGACACACTTTATTTGTCAAGGGTCTAGGTTTACCTTGTCTTTTGGGATCAGTTTAATTTGAAGCTATTCTTCTTCTCCCTATTTAACGTCCCCTAGCTAGACATTTGATGATCAATTGATCATTCATCATGTACCAACCGAAGTAACCCAGTTGTATCACAGCAATCTCTTCTCCAGTTGGTCACGGTTGGGTTTGGAGTAAGACGACGACGGTGATAGCGCTGATGACTGGTGTTGCAGCAGGGTGCGCAGAACAGTTCACCACGGTCGTTGTAGGGGTAATGACCAATTTGAATCTATTCTTCTCCCTATTTAACGTCCCCTAGCTAGACTTTTGATGATCAATTGATCATTCATCATGTACCAACCGAAGTAACCCAGTTGTATGTTTCCTTCTCAGATCCAAGTAATAAAGTACGTACCAGGGGAAGTAGAGTGTGAGTCTGGTACTCCAGTGGGCCCACCCCGTACTAACACCTCGTACTGCGGATTCAGTGAGAAGTCCTCGGACTCAGGAGTTAGCTCTAGTTCTGTCAGTTCAGGCAAACAAACACTCCAAGGGAGACGATGCAATGGTAACTCATTGGGTGAGTACTACGAGGGTCCTGGGTTCGATACTCGATAAAGCCGTATTTTTGAGAGCTAAAATGTTTGAGGATAAAAAAACTTGCAGGGTAGATGAGTTGAATGGCAAACTAGGTCGGAGAAGGGGGCTACCCAAGGCCCAATCGGGAGTTAGGGACCACATATTAATGACAAAATATTACATGTTGAACATTTTCACAACATTTTATCAGAATTAGACAAACCGTTGCTCTGCGCCAGCCGAGAGTTAAGGTAATTTTCTCACTACCTTTTTGGACCTTGTTGGGTCTTTGAGGACTGTGTAGGAAACCTTTTTCCGAGTAAGATCATCCTGAGATATACAGTTGACTGAACCATTAGTTCAAACAATGTCAATTATATTGGTATTCAGTAAAAAAAAAGTCTTGCAAATCTTGATTTCCTCTCTCTCTATCTCTCCTCAGGTAACACCCCATCATCTCAGCCCACCCTAACGGCACCTGGGGGTAGTAAAGTAGCACTGATCGAGCGAAGTAATAAAAGTTATGTGGGACATTTTATACGTAAGACCCCCAACACTAGCCACCCCCTACAGCTGAATGATTGATTATGGAATGATTTGGTACGCACCATTGTGACGAAATTACAGAAGTAAATCAAGTTGTATGTAGTTGTAGAAATTTTAAGTCAATTTCCATGGCTTAGACAAATCTACATTTTCTTCTTTTTAATTAGGTTGAAAATCTTCTTTATGTTAATAAATGTGTCAATTGAGTCAATTCTTTATAAAATGACTATTTTCCGCGAAATATGGAAGAAATAAAAAGGTGATTTATTAGTTATTACCTATGGAGGGGTGACTTACTTACAACGTCCACCCATTCTCTAACGTGGAATGACTAGGATACCTATAGGTGTGTACATAAGAAATATTGAAATCAATACGAGGGCAAAATATATCATATTTCCTAGTTCTAATAGTACCTAAGTAGTTCAATATTCATTTCATTCTAAACCTAAATCTTCAGCTTTACATATTACAGATGTATTGTATACCCATTGTATATTTCTGTAAACTGTAGGAACACACTGCCGTAGAATTTTACCTTTCTAACCTTTCCTCCATCTACGTAAAATAAATGTATTTCAAGTTTAGTACAAATACTAATCCATAACCAATGGCCGACCACGGTGAATGGTGCAGAATACCTCGGGTTCGATTCCCAGAAAAAAGAAGTCGTGTGGAAAGTACAGGTTGTCGGTTTTTTGTCGTGTGGAGTTCACAGTACAACTGTTTATAAATCTAACCATTAGCTAGTGCCCCCACTATATCATGTATTCCATTCATAAATGTATTTAACCTACAATTTTACACTGCCCTCCTCTTCGATTATGTATAATTTATCCTATACAGAAAATAAAATACCATCCTGTTATTATTGAATTCAGACCCTATGCACAGACAATGCTACAGTTACTTAGCCAAATAGCCACAGGTTTACAGTATCATATACTGGTCCATTTTCCATTTTTATGTAATAGGTACTTAGTTTTCCTACCTCTTTTTTTTTAGTTTTGATAGAGGGCCAAGGCTTTATCGTTTTGAAAGTTTAGAGAGAAGGAAGACAGGATAGGAGAAAGCCAGCTAGCCGTTCCGAGAAGCCGAGAACGAACCTTATCTGTCTAGGATAAAATCCGTTCCGGGCGGGAATCGAACTCGCGACTCAGTTACTTAGCCAAATAGCCACAGGTTTACAGTATCATATACTGGTCCATTTTCCATTTTTATGTAATAGGCACTTAGTTTTCCTACCTCTTTTTTTTAGTTTTGATAGAGGGCCAAGGCTTATCGTTTTGAAAGTTTAGAGAGAAGGAAGGCAAGATAGGAGAAAGCCAGCTAGCCGTTCCGAGAAGCCGAAAACGGACCTTATCTGTCTAGGATAAAATCCGTTCCGGGCGGGAATCGAACTCGCGACCTAGCGCTTACAAGGCAGACGCGCTACCCTCCAAGCTAACTCGGCTGGCCTCTATTTACTTGTATATCTCTGTACAGTCAGTAGGTATCAGTGGGACATCCATTATTTTATCATCATTGATTTCAATTCCAAGTTTAGACATTTTGTTAGTATGATTTTGTACAGAGCGTATGTAAAACGCACTCCTACGGTCCAAATTTCGTCAAAATCGGACAAAAGCCGTACGAAAGTTATGGTAAAACAAACAGACAACCAAATGAAACCAAAATCGAGTTAAAACTTGGAACTTACTTTGTTCATTCATGAATCACATTTGTATTGTATTTTATTTCACAGAAAGGTGATATAATCAATGTGATATCAATGTGTACCAGTGGTCTATGGCGAGGCTACTTAGAAAACAAACAGACGACCAAATGAAACCAAAATCGAGTTGAAACTTAGAACCTACTTTGTTCATTCATTAATCACATTTGACATTTGTATTGTATTTTATTTCTCAGAAAGGTGATATAATCAATGTGATATCAATGTGTACCAGTGGTCTATGGCGAGGCTACTTAGCACATGATGAACACAAGCGCATAGCTTATCAAATTCTCTATTCCCAGGGTAGGTACACTCGGGATATATATAATTATACCCGCGACCTACCTAGCGCAGTAATTTTAAATTCAGAGGACAGAGTAGGGAAATTGAAGTAGAAATTAAATTTATTCATTTGAATATGAAAATTGATAGGGTATCTACCTCGTAGCTCGCAGGCATAGGATGTCGCCCTGCCGTTTAGTAAACAGGAGAGTGGAGGTTCAATCTTAACCTAAAAATGGAATTTATCGTAACGTGCGTGCGTAGATTTGAAGCGAAGTGCGAAAGTAAATTTATTCATTTGAATATGAAAATTGATAGGTATCTACCTCGTAGCTCGTAGGCATAGGATGTCGCCCTGTCGTTTAGTAAACAGGAGAGTGTGGGTTCAATCTTAACCTAAAAATGGAATTTATCGTAACGTGCGTGCGTAGATTTGAAGCGAAGTGCGAAAGTAAATAAATTTATTCATTTGAATACCTATGAAAATTGATAGGTATCTACCTCGTAGCTCGTAGGCATAGGATGTCGCCCTGTCGTTTAGTAAACAGGAGAGTGGAGGTTCAATCTTAACCTAAAAATGGAATTTATCGTAACGTGCGTGCGTAGATTTGAAGCGAAGTGCGAACAGCGAACTGCGAAGCGAAGCATGATCCACTTCGCTGATTTCGCGCGCTTTTTAAAAATTTGGGATCGATATTTTTCTATGTGAAATCAAGTATCGATGATTTTTATATCGAAATCGAAACGTGAGTTTTTCGATTATGTAAACAAAAGTACCTAATTTGAATTTTTTTTGAAATTTGAAAAAAAAAAATCTGGCAAATCCGGCAATCTGTGCTAAAAATTGGCATTTCTGCCCAAATTTAGACAAATTCAGATTTTATTTAATAACTGCTTCAATATATTGTTTGTAAGACACCAGGCTACATTGAATTTTTTGGGAATATTCGCTTTGAACTCTTACAATTTCACATTCTAGTCAAGATGTCTAAAGCTGTGGACATGGAATTGAAGAAGGTAAGATGCACTGATTACTATTTCTTGGTCTTCATTTATCTCCCACAACTACTGGTTGGTGGAAATAGATTCATTTGTCATTACTAGGTTTATTAATTACTGTAAGGATCATGTTTCTACACAGAATTCCCCAAACACTGGTGGATCAGTGTAGAGGGAACCCCTAAGGCCTGATTGGGTCCAAATTTTCAAGAGAAAATGTCCTTTCTATGATGATCTCATATCCACTGAGGTGTCGGATACTGTGGTCACTTGTGGAGATAAGGTGAGTATCCGGATACTCGGAGTACCAATACAACAATTACAACATTCACTACCATTGTATCCAATAACTCTAGCCTGGTCAATCATAAGGGAGATCTCATATCCACTGAGGTGTCAGATACTGTGGTCACTTGTGGAGATAAGGTGAGTACGTAGCCACGTCCACTTCGGTTTTGATTTCGTTGTCAATTTTCTGGAAATCGTGAGAGAGACAATTTTTATTACTCCGGGTCTGGGTTTACAATCTCGCATTATTTTTGACTCTGTACAAATTTTATGAGTCAATTTGTAGAAGTTTTTTCTGCATTTTGAGACGTTTAATTAATTGGTTATTCATTTAAACATTTGGTGTGGTTTACCCTCTTACTGTTTACCAATAATAGACAGATTTCGCAACGCATTTTTTTTTGGGGATCGGTACCATGCTCGACGAGTTTTGGTTTCTGCGCATGATTGGTATAGTTTACCCTCTTACTGTTTACCAATAATAATGTTCTCTCTTCCGACTATTAGCTTAAGGTCCGTTCCCACTTGTCGTTCGGGGAAAAATCGTGTCGTGTGTAGTGGGAACACTCATTTAAATTACATTACCTACAGGATATTCGTTAAAAATCGGATGAAACTCACGACAAGTGGGGACGGACCTTTAGGAGCACTAGTCCCCAGGATATTCGTTAAAAATCGGATGAAACTCACGACAAGTGGGGACGGACCTTTAGAAGTACTAGTCCCATTTCGTTAACTGTCTAATAGAGCACTTCTTTATTGACAAATACAACTTGAGTTTCAGGCTGTGGTTATGTACCGGGTTGAGATGAGCTCGGACTAGGTGAGACAGTTTAGGAGCACTAGTCCCATTTCGTTAACAGTCTAATAGAGCAATTCTTTATTGACAAATACAACTTGAGTTTCAGGCTGTGGTTATGTACCGGGTTGAGATGAGCTCGGACTAGGTGAGACAGGAAACTCACGACGAGTGGGGATGGACCTTTAGGAGCAGTAGTCCCATTTCGTTAACTGTCTAATAGAGCACTTCTTTATTGACAAATACAATTTGAGTTTTAGGCTGTGGTTATGTACCGGGTTGAGATGAGCTCGGACTAGGTGAGACAGGATATTGCAGGGTTGTCCAACCGGCGGCCCGCGAAAGCCCGCGAACTCTAGGACTAAAGATTGATTACATCAATGTTTGGTAGTTCATACATGTGCGAAAGTGTTTTTTCGACTATGAAACATGTGAAATTACCTTTGCGGGCCGCCAACTCTCTACCTTGGTCTCTTGTGGCCCTCGGGTGCACAAAGGTTGGACAACCCTGGGATATTTTTACCAACCTTGCCTTCCCCAACCCGGTACATAACCACAACCTTAAACCCAACCCGGTACATAACCACGACCTTAAACCCAACCCGGTACATAACCACAACCTTAAACCCAACCCGGTACATAACCACAACCTCAAATGAATAAGGTATAATTTACCTTCAGTTCATCCACGGTTGCCAGTTCGCTGTTGAGCATTTTCTCCTTGAAGCTAGTGATGGGGTCTCGGAACCTTAAACCCAAACCGGTACATAACCACGACATTAAAACCAACCCGGTACATAACCACGACCTCAAACGAATAAGGTATAATTTACCTTCAGTTCATCCACGGTTGCCAGTTCGCTGTTGAGCATTTTCTCCTTGAAGCTAGTGATGAGTAAACATTGGATTTTAGGATTATCGATAGGCTTGCCAGACGTCCCGAATTGGCCGGGACAGTCCCGAATTTCAGGGGGTGTCCCGGCTTCCCGTTCAGTTTTTCATTTTGGGGCGTTTTGTCCCGAGGGGTCTCGGGTCTGTCTGACTATCTGTACTTCATCTCTAGTACGGTACGAGGTACCAGGGTCAGACATGGAATGGCCTGAGTACCGATACGTGACCACTTCCAGAACTAGAGGACCCTTGCCTGACGAGGCGTAGTTCACGGCGAACTTGCTGGCCTCACGCACCGCTAGGACATCCATACCATCCACCTGATGAAATAGACAGTTAGTTTAGTACAATAGATAAATGATTCGTTAGTAGTTCAGTAGGTAAACTGTAGAACTCAGGGATAGAATCCTTTTGGTGCTCTTTTGAGCCTAATCGAGCCCAAATTTAATCAAAATTTGGGCTCGATCAAAACCAAACCGTTCGGGAGGTAAGGCAAAGGATTTCGGGACTCCGTCAAAATTGAGACCAAAAGTTATAGGTATCAAAATTTCAAAATGCTCGTACTTATATGTCTTTTAAAAAGTCGAAAAAGGTTTTTGTTNNNNTAGGTACCCTCTATGTTCAGCGATAATCACGTGGACACGTGTATGAAAATCGCCCGCGGTATTTAAAACGGATCGTACGATCCAAGGAAGTGAAGTTGATAAGTACTTGTCATCAAGAAAAAGTGAAGCCGAAAGTAGAAGTTCTGATCAGCTGATAGCTATCTCTCCTGACTCTCCTCGGAAAGAGGTACCGGTGCGGTGTTCGGTTTTGGATAAGTTTGTACTTTGAAGTTTGATAAGCTGCAACGTGCAACCCAACAGGAGATGAATGGCTTTAGCTACAGGCGCAAAAAACTGGTTCAGAAAAAAATAATGGAGCAGTTGCAGTTGGGTAAAAATTATGAATAAAAGGTCGATTCCTACGTAAAAAGTTGTGAAAAATCCAAATCTGATAGTACAATAGATAAAATAATGATTCGTTAGTCGTTCAGTAAACTGTAGAACTCAGGGATAGAATCCTTTTGGTGCTCTTTTGAGCCTAATCGATCCCAAATTTAATCAAAATTTGGGCTCGGTCAAAACTGTAGAACTCAGGGATAGAATCCTTTTGGTGCTCTTTTGAGCCTAATCGATCCCAAATTTAATCAAAATTTGGGCTCGGTCAAAACCAAACCGTTTGGGAGGTAAGGCAAAGGATTTCGGGACTCCGTCAAAATTAGGACCAAAAGTTATAGGTATCAAAATTTCAAAATGCTCGTACTTATATGTCTTTTAAAAAGTCGAAAAAGGTTTTTGTTTTCTGAATGAGTACAATAGATAAATGATTCGTTAGTGGTTCAGTAAACTGTAGAACTCAGGGATAGAATCCTTTTGGTGCTCTTTTGAGCCTAATCGAGCCCAAATTTAATGAAAATTTGGGCTCGATCAAAACCAAACCGTTTGGGAGGTAAGACAAAGGGTTTCGGGACTCCGTCAAAATTGGGACCAAAAGTTATAGGTATCAAAATTTCAAAATGCTCGTACTTATATGTCTTTTAAAAAGTCGAAAAAGGTTTTTGTCCAAACCGTTTGGGAGGTAAGACAAAGGGTTTCGGGACTCCGTCAAAATTGAGGCCAAAAGTTATAGGTATCAAAATGCTCGTACTTATATGTCTTTTAAAAAGTCGAAAAAGGTTTTTGTTTTCTGAATGTGGTGTAGGGCTATCGTGTTAATATAAGCCGGGCGGTGCTTCGAAGTCTTCGAACTCTTGACGTTCGCGCGCCTCCCGGCACGCTTGTTAAAAAAAAAGTCAAAGTGAAAAGTCCGTATGGTGTGTTTTTGATTAGGATAGCCACAATCACAACATAACTCACCCATATTCCTGGTATATAATCACCACGTGTATTTCTGATAGCGGTGTAGGGCTATCGTGTTTATATAAGCCGGGCGGTGCTTCGAAGTCTTCGAACTCTTGACGTTCGCGCGCCTCCCGGCACGCTTGTTAAAAAAAAGTCAAAGTTAAAAGTCCGTATGGTGTGTTTTTGATTAGGATAGCCACAATCACAACATAACTCACCCATATTCCTGGTATATAATCACCACGTGTATAGTAATCAGTACTGGCACTAGATCTCTCAGCGCTTGTTCCCATACCATAGCCATTATTCTCACATACATAGATACACGGAATACCCCATAGCTTAGCGATGTTGTACGCTTCAAAGTTTTGACCCTGGTTGGATGCACCATCTCCATAGAGGGCGAAACATACTCCTCCAGTACCCTTGTATTGAGCAGCGAACGCTATGCCTGTCCCGAGCGGTACCTAGGAACATTGAAGGGTTAATTACTATCATGCATTGTTGTTGTTGTTGCCTTGTTGTTTCCATGTTACATTGTTGGATACTACCTCATGCATTGTTGACCACGGATACTACCTCAACGGACGACCTCAGTGGTGGAATGGTTAATGAGGATTTGGAGGTTGGTGGTTCCAGGACTCTAGGTGATCACGTACTTTTTTTATATAAGCATTCAATCATCTTGTTTATTACCCCATGCGCCCTTGAGCTCCGGTGTTGTACCTATGTTTTGAAACAGTTTTCCCCCCGATTATTTATGGTGAAGAAAATCATCTGGGACACAATTCATACTTAGCTGATCTACTCACCTGAGCCCCGACAATTCCATTGCCTCCATAGAAGTTCTTAGGTGAAGGGTTAATTACTATCATGCATTGTTGCATTGTTGCCATGTTGCATTGTTGGATACTACCTCATGCATTGTTGACCACGGATGTTGTTGTTGTTGCCATGTTGCATTGTTGGATACTACCTCATGCATTGTTGACCACGGATATTGTTGTTGCCATGTTGCATTGTTGGATACTACCTCATGCATTGTTGACCACGGATATTGTTGTTTCCATGTTGCATTGTTGGATACTACCTCATGCATTGTTGATCACGGATGATGTTGTTGTTGCCTTGTTGTTTCCATGTTGCATTGTTGGATACTACCTCATGCATTGTTGACCACGGATACTAGACCTCAGTGGTGGAATGGTTAATGAGGATTTGGAGGTTGGTGGTTCTAGGACTCTAGGTGATCACGTACTATTTCTTTATATAAGCATTCAAGCATCTTGTTTATTACCCCATGCGCCCTTGAGCTCCAGTGTTGTACCTATGTTTTGAAACAGTTTCCCCCCCGATTATTTATGGCGAAGAAAATCATCTGGGACACAATTCATACTTAGCTGATCTACTCACCTGAGCCCCGACAATTCCATTGCCTCCATAGAAGTTCTTAGATTGGAAAATTACCTTCATAATGCATGGAGGGGTCGTTCAACCTTGGAATGTCCTTGTGAAGGGATTTCAAAATCCGGAATCGTTCATGTTTTGGAAAATTACCTTCATAATGCATGGAGGGGTCTTTCAACCTTGGAATGTCCTTGTGAAGGGATTTCAAAATCCGGAATCGTTCATGTTTGAGGTTAGAACTTCTTGACCTACTGGCGTAGGATAGGAAGAATATCAGGGATAGCACCTACCTACATGTGCTGAAATTTAATCTGTGTAGCAGTATTACAATCAAAGGTCCTCTGATATTTGATATATAATTGACAAGCTTCTAAACCAGTGTAGATATAGGTTCAAGTGCAGAGGGCCTGAGTAGAATTTGGTCCCTAGATTTCCATTCATATCTTGCCATGAGTCATGCCTTCTCATCAACTATCTGTATGATATTTGATATATAATAGACAAGCTTCTAAATCAATGTAGATATAGGTTCAAGTGCAGAGGGCCTGAGTAGAATTTGGTCCCTAGATTTCCATTCATATCTTGCCTTGCCATGAGTCATGCCTTCTCATCAACTATCTGTATACATACTTGTCTTATTTATTTATTTATAATACTTGTCTTATGGAAGAATACTGGAGATGTTTAAACCACATGTTTGTGTGAGCAAGTTGTATTTCCCCTTTATAGGTATTCAATGTCAATGATATCCATTAGGCAAACTTGAGCACATTCAAACCACCCACCTAGTTGTTAAATTTCCTTTTTTGGTGAACAACTGAGCAATAAAACAATAATTTGTTCTATTGCAAGTCATTACTTTTCATCCTCTGGGAGATGGTTTACTTTCTCTCTTCTAAAGTTGAGCAAAAATATTCAAAGCTGTGATACCAATAATGTTGTGTACTGACATTGGGCATTATTGGGACAAAGTTGATCCAATGATAAGGAACTTCCTTGCCATGAAAAAGGTTCTGGGTTCAAGCCCCAGAGTTAAAAAAGAATTTTTTTTTTTTTATTGAAGGTTTAATTTACAATCTACAATTAATCTATACAAAATTGTAATAAGCAAATCGGTTGAGATAAATAAACATGACATGATGGAGGTTTTAACACTTGTATTTTGATTGTTAACATTTCAACAAGTTACTTCTGTTGTTCTCATGTTGACTCATTCCTGAATGATATTTTGTGTCTCTGATAAGTATGCTTATTATTTGATGTTCCATTGAACAAGTTCGATCCCAGATCGCTGTTTTTCCATTCGGCCACGGTAGTTCGGGAGGGAAATGCACTCTTGAGTACTGATTGCAATGGTCCTATCTAGTTAAGAGAAGAGATCAGTCAGTGAGACAGACAGTCAGTCAAGCTTATCCAGTAAGGCTCTTATGGATGTAGTATGTGTTATTGATGTCAGTGTACCAAGTGATCTAATTAGCTTACTTACGTTTCGCTACAACATATAGGTAAGCTATAATTTAGCTTACTTACGTTTCGCTACAACATATAGGTAAGCTATAATCTAGCTTACTTACGTTTCGCTACAACATATAGGTAAGCTATAATCTAGCTTACTTACGTTTTGCTACAACATATTTTTGTAAGCTCCTTTTTAGGTCTTTTGTGACCATTAACGTCTCCCATTATCTTGGAGGGTAGCGCCTGCCTTGGAAGCGCCAAGTTTCAGGTTCGATTCCCGCCCGGGGCGATTTTTTTTTTACACAGATAAGGTTCTTTCTCGGAACGGCTGGCTTTCTCCTATCTTGTACTCCTTTTCTGTACGTTTTTGTGACGATAAGACCTCCATTGTTACAGTTCCCTCTATAAAACAACTTTTTTCCTTCTTTATGAATAACAATAGTAAGATAATTATAATTACACACGTTGTGGTTTCACAGCTATGGTTCTGAACAATCTGATTGGAAAGAAGGGTAGTTTATCCTCAGTGACTGACTATTGGGATGTGGCTACATTCTTCGAGATCTCTGTACTGGCAGAAGATTATGGGAAAGCTATTCAAGCAGCCGAGTGCATGTTCAAACTCAAACCTCCTGACTGGTAAGCTAAAAACACTTTGTATTTATTTATCCTTACACTTTACTTATCCTAAAGTATGTTAATAATATACAAATTACCTGATATTTCCAGAGTATACTATTTCCTTAACTTATTACCTGTAGTAAAGGTATCGCCCCGCCCACAAGTATAATCGAAAATTAACAGATTTTCCTTGTTTCTACGCTGCTAAGGACACAGTAGCTAACAACACTTTGTATTTATTTATCCTTACACTTTACTTATCCTAAAGTATGTTAATATACAAAGTATATTACCAGATATTACCTGTAGTAAAGGTATCGCCCCGCCCACAAGTATAATCGAAAATTAACAGATTTTCCTTGTTTCTACGCTGCTAAGGACACAGACACTTTGTATTTATTTATCCTTACACTTTATTTATCCTAAAGTATGTTAATACGGTCAAACTTTCTTGACTTGGCGGGGCGGAGCGCTACCGCGCTCCTTAATACAAAGTATATTACCAGATATCACCTGTAGTAAAGGTATTGCCCCGCCCACAAGTATAATCGAAAATTAACAGATTTTCCTTGTTTCTACGCTGCTAAGGACACAGATTTCAGAAACATAGAGTGACAATGTTGCTACATGTCAGGTAAGAAAATACTTCGCTCAATTTAGCCATTATCTCGTAAACGATTAGAGATTATTAAAATGTGAATGGGATTTGACTGTCCAAGCGAATAATCTGATTGATGGACCCTACTCGTCAGGTAAGAAAATACTTCGCCCAATTTAGCCATTATCTCGTAAACGATTAGAGATTATTAAAATGTGAATGGGATTTGACTGTCCAAGCGAATAATCTGATTGATGGACCAGCCTCCTGATCGAAGTTATTGTAAGTTAACTAGATCTGTCAGCCAATAAGAGTTGTGCTACTCTGATGGTACAGACAACCAACTAGTCATTTTCTATTATTGTTTCTAATCGATTTTTTTTCTAAGGACACAGATTTCAGAAACATAGAGTGACAATGTTGCTACACGTCAGGTAAGAAAATACTTCGCCCAATTTAGCCATTATCTCGTAAACGATTAGAGATTATTAAAATGTGAATGGGATTTGACTGTCCAAGCGAATAATCTGATTGATGGACCAGCCTCCTGATCGAAGTTATTGTAAGTTAACTAGCTCTGTCAGCCAATAAGAGTTGTGCTACTCTGATGGTACAGACAACCAACTAGTCATTTTCTATTATTGTTTTATATCAATTTTTTTCTTTTATGTTTTGTTATGTTCTACAAAATCGTGTGATATTCGCAGCAGATTCTTTAATACTCTCTTTCCCTGTCACTGGTATTTGAAATCCACTTAATACTTGGTTTCCCTGTCACAGGTATTTGAAATCCACCATCGGGAACATTTCACTCATAGATAAGTTTCGTCATCGACAACGGATGCTACGAAACTTCGATTCTGGCGGGAATCGAACCCAAGACTCTAGGTGTGCAAGGCTAGTGTGATACCCACTCGGCCAGAGAGTGAATGGGTGAGTCTGAACTTAACTGTGCCAGCCTAGTGAGCTTGGTTGGTAGCGCGTCTGCCTTATAAGTGCTAGGTCGCGGGTTCGATTCCTGCCCTTAGCGGATTTTATCCTAAACAGATAAGGTTCATTCTCGGAACCGCCGGCTTTCTCCTATCCTGTCCTCCTTCCTTAAGGTAACACCAGAGGAGCAGATATTTGGATTCTGGATGGATCATTTCATCGAGGCTACTAAGACTGATGTTGAACACTGTATACGATTCCCCGTGAGTAACTAGTACACCCAGTATAAATCATAACAGTCAGCCTCAGTGGGAATTATGGTGAAGGATTTATATATATATAAAAAAAAATACCTACGGGGAACTGAAAGCCCTATTGAACTTACAATCTAGCGACAATATTCCCTTTATGTGTTGAATATTTTCGCCAGATTTCGTCAAAATAAGACATATGTACTGTTTGAAAGTTATAGTGAAACAAACACAATTTATACAGACAGTCAAATTTGAGGAAAAATTGTCGATTTAAAAGATTTAAAACAAAACTGCTCACGTTTTTTGGCCCGAATCGAAGGAAAAGTTGCTTAATTTTAGTGTTTTAGGAAAAGTTCGCCCTGGGTGGGAATCGAACCCTTGACCTAGCGCTTGCAAAACTCCCTTAATTTTTGTTTTCCAGATGTTGGTGCTAGAGCCTACCAAGATCCTGATACCTAGCTATGTAACGGTGAACATGGGAGCTGAAGAGAAAAGCATTCAAGTAGAGAACATATGCATCAAATGTATTAGACAGCTAAAAAAATAAAAAAAATACCTACAGGGAACTGAAAGCCCTATTGAACTTACAATCTAGCGACAATATGTATTCCCTTTATGTGTTGGATATTTTCGCCAGATTTCGTCAAAATAAGACATACTGTTTGAAAGTTATAGTGAAACAAACACAATTTATACAGACAGTCAAATTTGAGGAAAAATTGTTGATTTAAAATAAAACTGCTCACGTTTTTTGGCCCGAATCGAAGGAAGAGTTGCTTAATTTTAATGTTTTAGGCAAAGTTCGCCCTGGGTGGGAATCGAACTCTCGACCTAGCGCTTACAAAACTCCCTTAATTTTTGTTGTTTCCAGATGTTGGTGCTAGAGCCTACCAAGATTCTGATACCTAGCTATGTAACGGTGAACATGGGAGCTGAAGAGAAAAGCATTCAAGTAGAGAACATATGCATCAAATGTATTAGACAGCCAGGTTCATGTAGACAAGTACATGATTGGTTATTCACTGCAAGCATGGTGCGAAGTGTCAGGTATGTATAGGTCTCCCATCTGACTACTGACTACGCGCAACGTTACTTAACTTCAGTGATCTACTGCAGTCAATGTGCTACGGGAAATTTAGAAAAGAAAGCATGAATTTGCGGAAAGACCGTCACGAAAAAAGTCACCGCTTCTGAAAGGCCAGAAGCCTTTAGGTCTGCGAAACTGCGAATTTGCTGTCAGGGATATCGCAAACGAATCGTGGAATTTGGTAGTAAAAGAAAGACGAAAAAAAAACTGAGAATCTATAAAGAAATCGTTGCATCTATGAAAAACCCACAAAGATTGGAAAAAATGACAATATGACACAAATACGGACACATTAAAATAAGACTCGAACTCTATAATCATTTGTGTTCTATGTTTCAGTCTGTACAAACGAGATGAGCGTAGTCTCTTTCTCTACGTACATGAGAACTCGGATGACTTCCAAATGTTCTTCCCTTCCTCTCAAATGAGACAGAGGTTCTATGATCTAGTACTAGAGATGACTAGAGATCAGGAGGGTATGGTTACTAATCTGGATGATAATCTTGAATCAGAACATATCAAGGTAAGTAAGGAAATCAAATATTTCCTTGACCAAGAGAGAAAAGTGTCCGCTATTGGGAATACCTGTTTTTCGGAGATTTTCCCATTTAAAAAAAAAAAAAAAAAAAAAAAAAAAAAAAAAAAAAAAAAAAAACCTGCAGTTTAACACACTACTAGTTGTAAAAGGAACCAATAATGATTATTCATCTTTAAATAAATTAATTATATAAATAAATAAAATCTACCCCTGTTCATTTCAGCTGAGAAGTGATGTTGTACCCAAAACTGCTGAGAACTTCCGAGCTCTGTGCACCGGAGAGAAAGGGTTCGGCTTCAAGGACAGCACTTTCCACCGTGTCATCCCCAACTTCATGTGCCAGGGTGGTGACTTCACCAACCACAATGGAACTGGAGGCAAATCCATCTACGGAAACAAATTTGAAGACGAGAACTTCACACTGAAGCACACTGGTCCAGGTAATATTCAGTTTCTATCATGCAGATATCAGTAACTATTAAGGTCAACATCTCCCATCCCCATTTTCTCATTAAAATTAAAATGTCTGAAAAGCTAACAAAAAAATGAAGAGGTTAGAAAAAAAAAAACTGAATTCAAATTGGTGCAACACAACAGAAATAATAGGCAGGAGTCAAATGACTCCTCACGGGCATTATAGGTATGACGAAAGTCCGGGCATTCTAGTGTCAAGCAAGTTGTTTTCATGAGTCTCTTAGTTTGCTGGAGTTAATGGTTTATGCAAGGGTACTTGAAATTTATATAGTAGTTATCAAAAGTTCAACACAACCTATGTTCAGTGTGCTGAAAAATAATTAAGGATTTGTTATTACTAAAGATAAAGTGGTGTAGACATGCTGTATATGAGGTTGTATTATGATGCTAATTGTTTCCTTGTGTTCTCATTCACAGGTATCCTCTCCATGGCCAATGCTGGACCCAACACCAACGGTTCTCAATTCTTCATCACCACCGTGAAGACAGCATGGTTGGATAACAGGCACGTTGTGTTCGGCTCTGTTGTTGAAGGGTTAGATGTGGTGAAGAAGTTGGAAAGCATGGGCTCACAGAGTGGAAAAACCTCCAAGAAAATTGTTGTAGCTAACAGTGGTCAACTCTCATAAGCAAAATTCAATACAACATGGAAAATGTGAAATGAAGATTTCTCCAATTTTTCCTGTACATTCAATAATTATATCTTGATGAGAAATTGATTTTTTACTCTTGTAACCTCCTTCTGTATTGTTGAGAATTTCCAATCTCTTGGAATCTCAAAGTGGAAAAAATTGTGTAAAATCATAACCAATTATTATTTAGATTAGAAATCATAAATTAATTGCTATAACTAAATTAATAATCATATTGGTAGGTACTCTTTGAAATCAGCTTCTTTCTAGGTAAAGTTTTTCCTCCTTGGTTTATTATTTAGTTTTTAAGTTTCTGTTTCTTTGCAGTCTGTTTGGTATAATTCTATCCAATTCTTTACTGTATAAACAAGCTTAACACTAACTTGTATGATCAAATCATTGCCAACCTGGAATTACAGAGTTGTGAAGTTGTAGATACAATATCAACATACTGCATGTTATTTGAATCAAGTAGATAAAGGCACCAGCACTAAATTCAACTCCTCATACACATAAAACTAGAGCTGAGCAAGACATGTAGTAGCTACAATAGATTTATCAAACTCATTGTCAATCTGTTTCTGTTCTTTAGTCTTCCTATATTTGGAGTGTTGGAAAGCAGAGCCCCTCTAATCAATTATTTTAAATATTCATTCCAGGATTTAAGTTTCTTTTATTTTTGCAATATTATTGTTTTTTATTGTTTTGTCTTGTCTACTTATTGATTTTTTTATACTTTTTTTAAACCCCTCTCTCATCTTACTAATGAATGTTGGCAGTTTGAATGAAAGTTCTCAGTATGAATACCTTTACTTGTTTTCAAATTCCCCCCTTCTAGGTACATTCTTGCATTTAATAAATTTGTATTTGAACATAACAAAAGACACGTTTATAACTAAATTTTTAACGTTTATTTGAAATACATCCTTTTGAGAACAATCATTGCTGGATACATAACTTGTCTTCCAATCATTTATTTGTCAGTTTTTAGAGAGGTTTGATAGAGAGGGAGCTGTAACCTCTAAGGTCTATTTTTTAGAAAGCGAAAAGAGAAAGACAGGATATAGGAGAAAATCAGCCATTCCGAGAATGAACCTTATATCTGTTTAGGATAGGATAAAATTCGGCCCGGGCGGGAATCAAACCCGTGACCTAGCGCT
>NW_007378192.1:68943-85508 GCF_000475195.1 Diaphorina citri
AGTGGCAGGAACTAAAACTTCAGACCAGGATAAGGTACTAATAAAAATGCAGAAAAAGTTTCGAATAGCAAAATAAAAAAAAAAAGCAGTTCTGTAACTGCTTGATAGTTGGCAGGAGTAGGAGAGTATTGACTCATTGATGCTCTTCCGATCTTGAACGGTACTTGACAAAATGGCCGCAATGGCGCCTTTTTTTAAAAATGTTCTATTTTTGAAAAATAATAATAATCTATTTTCTTAATTATTTTAATAATAATTATTAATTAAAGTGTTTTAACTAGACCATTTCTTTGTATTCGTAGTATAAAATGTGTGTTTTGTGTTATCTGTAAAATGTATGTTGAGTGTTTCTTTATGGAGTTGGAGTAGGTATGTCTGGATGCCAGTTTGATAAGTAGGTACCTAAACTGATAATTGATAAGAAGCCCAATTCAATTTTGGAAGATAATAGCACTTGAATTAACGTTATTAAGGAATTAATATATCAGTGATCATCCATTGTACGTGAATCTCAAGCTCCCATTCATGCAATTGTGTGAAAAACGGAGAAAAACCATGTAAAATTGAATCTCTCTCTTGTCACCCTGTTTCACGTCTGGATGCCAGTCTGATAAGTACCTAAACTGATAATTGATAAGCCCAATTCAATTTTGGAAGATAATATGCACTTGAATTAACATTATTAAGGAATTAATTTATCAGTGATCATCCAATGTTTGTGAATCTCAAGCTCCCATTCATGCAATTGTGTGAAAAACGGAGAAAAACCATGTAAAATTGAATCTCTCTCTTGTCACCCTGTTTCACTGGATGCCAGTTTGATAAGTAGGTACCTAAACTGATAATTGATAAGAAGCCCAATTCAATTTTGGAAGATAATACCTATGCACTTGAATTAACGTTATTAAGGAATTAATATATCAGTGATCATCCAATGTTCGTGAATCTCAAGCTCCCATTCATGCAATTGTGTGAAAAACGGAGAAAAACCATGTAAAATTGAATCTCTCTCGTCACCCTGTTTCAAGTTTTGTTGATCCTGGAAGTCCTTGTCAACCTGTAGAAAGAGAAGGATAAAATTCAATCATGCCTACTAATTTGAATGTACCTGTTGATGATATATTGGGTAAGTTATTTAATTCATTACTTGAGCCATAAGAGTTCTATTTTAGAGGGAATGTAAAATAACACCCACACACCAAGTGACACTGTATTGTGATGTTATTGATACCAAGTTATCTCAATCAATACCTAGACTTATTTATTAGGTATAAATGTAAATAATATATTATGTTCTTGGTTGTGTAAGCAAATTTGTTGCAGAGCAAAATAAAGCTGTGATACCAATAATGTTGTGTACTAACATTGGGCATTATTGGGACAAAGTTGATCCAATGATAAGGAACTTCCTTGCCATAAAAAAGGTTCTGGGTTCAAGCCCCAGAGTAAAAAAAGAAAGAAAAAAAAACACTTGTATTTTGATTGTTAACATTTCAACAAGTTACTCCTGTTGTTCTCATGTTGACTCATTCCTGAATGATATTTTGTGTCTCTGATAAGTATGCTTATTATTTGATGTTCCATTGAACAAGTTCTTTGATTGATTTTAATTGCAGACAGTCACAGTGAGACAGACAGTCAGTCAAGCTTATCCAGTAAGGCTCTTATGGATGTAGTATGTGTTATTGATGTCAGTGTACCAAGTGATCTAAGCCATCGGAGAAGAGCTTTGGATGAAATTATTCAAGCCTGCTCCCTGGTCAATGCTAAACTTAATCTTATTGAGGTCAGTAACATCTTATTGAGGTCTCCTTGTTTGGGTACCTATTTTTCCCCCTTTATTATGAGCTGGACTTCAAAAATTTGAGAGAAAAGAAATATCTAAAATAATATCTAGACTTGTTTTACAAAAGACTTGTCTTTATATCTTAGTTACCTACCTACCTACTTGTTTGGTTTCTAGACTCATTTTCTATTTGTTTTGATTTCAGTTTGAGAGGTTGGATTGGCAGAAGACAGAAGTGGTGGAGTTGTTCTATAATGCAGACGTGGCTATTGTGGATATTTCCATTCTAGCGAGACAGACAGTCAGTCAAGCTTATCCAGTAAGGCTCTTATGGATGTAGTATGTGTTATTGATGTCAGTGTACCAAGTGATCTAAGCCATCGGAGAAGAGCTTTGGATGAAATTATTCAAGCCTGCTCCCTGGTCAATGCTAAACTTAATCTTATTGAGGTCAGTAACATAGGTACCTATCTACTTGAGGAGGTAGATAGGTACCTAATAGAAGGAGGTGTGTGTAAACAGGGTCATAATAATAGGGGGGGGGGAAGCTTAATTATTTTCTGTTTACTATGGGGTGGACGCCAAAAATCTGGGAGAAAAGAAATATCTAAAACAATATCTAGATTTGTTTTACAAAAGACATAGGTATTTAATTTTTTAGTTACCTAAATACTTTTGGTTTCTAGATCAAGAGACTGATTTTCTGTTTGTTTTGGTTTCAGTTTGAGAGGTTGGATTGGCAGAAGACAGAAGTGGTGGAGTTGTTCTATAATGCAGACGTGGCTATTGTGGATATTTCCATTCAAGAGCAGAGGAGTTCTCTGTTGTATCATCTAGGTGTGCGGGAGAGTTTTGGCATGAAACAGAACATTCTCCTCTACAATGATTGTGATACAGAAACTGCAGTTAGAGTCAAGGTAATCTAGAGATGGGGGGGGGGTGATAAAAAGAAGAGGAGGAAGCCAGACTAGTTGGCTTAGATTAGTAAGTGTGCTACTTTGTAAGCTCTAGGTCGTGAGATCGATTCCTACCCAGGGCAGACTTAATCCTAAACAGTTAACTGAATCTAACTTGTTAAAGAATGTTGCTTCTCAGAATGGCTGGTTTTCTCCTACCCTGTCCTCTCTCTTCGATTTCAGGACAATGAGACCTTCATTTTGTTACAATTCCATCTATCAAACCTCTTTAAAAAACAATAATAAAAAATAGAAAGAATGTAGTCGATTTTTGGCTGAACAGTTTTTTTTATTGATGCTGAGCATCAAACTCAAGACCTTTCGAACCCTCTTGGTTTCAGATGTCATGTCAGGGCTATACATTTGTCACCTACCGGCTGGAGGATTGTGGTTCTTGTCTGACCACACACACACTGTCTGTTACTTCTGAGCAGAGACCGAGTCTCGAACCCCGCGTACCCTTGACTGTGAGACTCAAGAAGATACTGCAGGATGTCGAAATACAATCCAAGTAAGATCCCGTTTCCACTTGTCATGCATAGTGGGAGGAACACTCATTTAAATTACATTGCCTACAGGACCTTCAGAAAAAAAAAAATCGGGTTAATCTGGGAAAAGGCCTTGAGAGAGAGTGTGATTGAGCAAGCAGAAAGAGGGAAAAGAGGAGAAAGAGAAAGAGAGGAAAAAAATGAATAGGCCTGGTGGCAGCGCTTCGAACTCTTGACGTACGCACGTCTCCTGACACGCTTGATTTATTAACAGAAGTAAGTAAAGCTTAGAATGTAACATAAAGAATGAAGGAAGAACATGAAAAAATTAAACATCAAGAAGGTCATACGTTCGGCCCTGGTCCTCCAAAAATAAAATAGCTAAGCGTCTCAACGTTTTTTTTTTTTTTTTTTTTTTTTTTTATTTTTTAAGGAAAGTGAAAAAAGAGGATGTTAAAATTAATAAGCTGAGCGGCACGGCGCTTCGAACTCTTGACTTTCGCGAGCCTGCCGACACGCTTGATTTATTAACAGAAGTGAATCTTCAAATGTAACATGAAGAATGAAGAAAAAACATGGAAAATTTAAATATTTATTGATTGTCATTTCGGCGCGAACGACCTACCTACTGTCCGTAGTGTTAAAGCTCCTAAAAGGAAAAAAAGTCATAACGTCGGCCTTGGTCTTCCAAAAAAATATAACAGGTAAGCGTCTCGACGTTTAAAATTTCAAGCAGGTCTTGAGAGATCCAGCGTTGGGAAAGACTTTACAAAGATCCTGTATTTGTTTACAGGGTTCACATTAAGGAGAAGTTTCTAGCTGATCTAAGGAAGGCAAGGGAAATGTACTCAGGAGAAGAACTGAAGACAGCTCTCTATAACTTAAGACAAAGACTGGATGATCCTAAGGTTTTATCCGGAGAAGTGGTACTCAATGTTCTCATGTCCTTCCGAGATATACAGGTAAGTGAATCGACAACGGATGCTACGAAACTTCGATTCTGACGGGAATCGAACCCAAGACTCTAGGTGTGCAAGGCTAGTGTGATACCCACTCGGCCAGAGAGTGAATGGGTGAGTCTTAACTTAACTGTGCCAGCCTAGTTTGCTTGGTTGGTAGTGCGTCTGCCTTATAAGCGCTAGGTTGCGGGTTCGATTCCTGCCCTTAGCGGATTTTATCCTAAACAGATAAGGTTCATTCTCGGAACCACCGGCGTTCTCCTATCCTGTCCTCCTTTCCTATTTGGGGACAATAAGACCTCAGCAGTTACAGTTCCCTCTAGCAAACCTCTTGTAAAAACTACTACTGTTGATTGATTTACAGGATTACGATGCTATGGTACAGCTGGTGGAAGATCTGAGAACTATCCCCACTAAGAAGAAATACATGCAGACCCCTATGCTACGCTTTCTATATCTGTTTGCTCTCAATAGGTGAGTTTACTAAACAACCAGACTATAAGTAATTACTCTATTGTAGGTCTCCCATCTGATTACTAACTACGCGTAACGTTGCTTAACTTCAGTGATCTACTGGGAATTGGTGCAGTCAATGTGCTACGGGTTTACTAACTACGCGTAACGTTGCTTAACTTCAGTGATCTACTGGGAATTGGTGCAGTCAATGTGCTACGGGTAATTTAGAAAAGAAAGCATGAATTCGCGGAAAGACCGCCACGAAAAAAAGACACCGCTTCTGAAAGGTCAGAAGCCTTCAGGTCTGCGAAACTGCGAATTTGCTCTCAGGGATATCGCAAACGCCTCATGGAATTTGGTAGTAAAAGAAAGACGAAAAAAAAAACTGAGAATCTTTAAAGAAATCGTTGCATTTATGAAAAACCCACAAAGATTGGAAAAAATGACAATATGACACAAATACGGACACATTAAAATAAGACTCGAACACTATAATCATTTGTGTTCTATGTTTCAGTCTGTACAAACGAGATGAGCGTAGTCTCTTTCTCTACGTACATGAGAACTCGGATGACTTTGAAAGCTCAGAGGTGGGTAGTCTACTTGAGTTTTTGTTACAATGCTGTAAATTGTAAAAGCTCCCCCCCACACTATGGTGTTCGTTTACCATGTCTAACACTTCACTTTCATTACAATATACTAAATATTAATTTATTTATTAACAATCACTTGTGTTTTATTCAGATTCAAATTGTAGTTCCCTTGGTTATGGATCCAATACCTTACTAGAAGCACTTGAAGGCTGTTACTTATTTTCTTTACAAAATACCAACCTAAGTACAGCATTAATTAGGTATCTTCTTGGATTTCACACCACTTCCTTGTCCTAAAGTCCAAAGCATGTTTTGGTATTGTTACACATTGATAGGTTTTCCTATGGCCTTGTGTTTCAGATTGTTGAATGGTGTTACATTTCAACCTAAGTACAGCATTAACTAGGTATCTTCTTGAATTTCACACCAGTTCCGAGTTCTAAAGTCCAAAGCATGTTTTGGTATTGTTACACATTGATAGGTTTTCCTATGGCCTTGTGTTTCAGATTGTTGAATGGTGTTACATTGCGTATTTCTTGTTCAATAGGATGAGAATAAATATCAGCTGTTAACTCTTCCAGTGGTATTTCTGGTTCTTCTTTTGCTTTCTTTGTAGCCACGTCTACTTCGGTTTTGATTTCGTTGTCAATTTTCTGGAAATCGTGAGAGACAATTTTTATTACTCCGGGTCCGGGTTTACAATCTCGCATTTTTTTTGACTCTGTACAAATTTTATGAGTGAATTTGTAGAAGTTTTTTTCTGCATTTTGAGACGTTTAATTAATTGGTTATTAATTTAAACATTTGGTGTAGTTTACCCTCTTACTGTTTACCAATAATAATGTGTGCTCTCTTCCGACTATTAGCTTAAGGTCCGTTCCCACTTGTCGTTCGGGGAAAAATCGTGTCGTGTGTAGTGGGAAGTATAACTTAAGACAAAGACTGGATGATCCTAAGGTTTTATCCGGAGAAGTGGTACTTAATGTTCTCATGTCCTTCCGAGATATACAGGTAAGTGAATCGACAACGGATGCTACGAAACTTCGATTCTGGCGGGAATCGAACCCAAGACTCTAGGTGTGCAAGGCTAGTGTAATACCCACTCGGCCAGAGAGTGAATGGGTGAGTCTTAACTTAACTGTGCCAGCCTAGTTTGCTTGGTTAGTAACGCGTCTGCCTTATAAGCGCTAGGTCGCGGGTTCGATTCCTGCCCTTAGCGGATTTTATCCTAAATTGATAAGGTTCATTCTCGGAACCGCCGGCTTTCTCCTATCCTGTCCTCCTTCCCTATTTGGGGACAATAAGACCTCAGCTGTTACAGTTCCCTCTAGCAAACCTCTTGGAAAAACTACTACTGTTGATTGATTTACAGGATTACGATGCTATGGTACAGCTGGTAGAATTCCTTCCCTATTTGGGGACAATAAGAACTCAGCAGTTACAGTTCCCTCTAGCAAACCTCTTGGAAAAACTACTACTGTTGATTGATTTACAGGATTACGATGCTATGGTACAGCTGGTCTCCTTCCTTATTTGGGGACAATAAGACCTTAGCAGTTACAGTTCCCTCTAGCAAACCTCTTGGAAAAACTACTACTGTTGATTGATTTACAGGATTACGATGCTATGGTACAGCTGGTGGAAGATCTCAGAACTATCCCCACTAAGAAGAAATACATGCAGACCCCTATGCTACGCTTTCTGTACTTGTTTGCTCTCAATAGGTGAGTGTATACTGTATAGCCTATAGGTACGCTATTAATCACCTTTGTGGCCGAGTGATTAATAGTTAGTACTCCAACCCGGATTTACTGGGTTCGGTGAAGAAATTTTATAACCAAACTTTTCCGTTTTTGGATAGGTAGGTATGGGTGTAAAAGAACGCCTTGAAGTAATGCAAGAGTAGTTCTGATTTAATATAGGAAGATACCTAGTTAGCTTGGAAAGTAGCAAGTGAGTTCTAGATATTTTTTTTTTTTAAGCGACGCTTTAAGGGAGATAATTACTAAACAACTAGACTATAAGTAATTACTCTATTAACAACATGGTTCACCTTGGTGGCTGAGTAGTTAGAGCACTGACTCCCAACCCGGAGATGCTGGGTTCCAATCCCATCCAAGGAAGAAATTTTCTGACCAAACTTTTCCTTTCCCGTATAGGGGTGTAAAAGAAAGTACCTTGAAGTAATACGAAACCGATTCCAAAGTAATGGAAGAAGAAAATTGAATAGCCACAAACTCTGATGTAGTCAGCCTAGTTAGCTTCGATAAAGTAGCAAGTGAGTTCCAATTTTTTTTTTTTTTATTTTATTTTCACAAATTTCTAACCAACTTGTTCTCTATGATTTCAGTTTGAGTATGATTTCGATGAGGCTGGTAATAGAATAGAACTAGGTAAAGGTTCATATGGTGTAGTGTATGCTGCTAGGGAACTGGATAGACAAGTCAAACTTGCCATTAAGGAGATACCGGAGAAAAATCTCGGGTAAGTGTAAAAGCAACAAAAACAATGCTTTGAAAAAAAAAGTTCTAGGAAACTGTAACAACGCAGGTCTTATCGCATCGAAAACGCAAAGAGGGAAGGAGCATAGGATATAGGATAGGATAAAGATCGCCCCGTGTGAGAATCGAACCCCACGACCTAGCGCTTACAAGACTTGCGCGGCGCTACCTTCAAAGCTAACTAAGCCGTGGTTCTCTCTTCTTTTTGTTGTCCACTACCTTCCAAGCTGACTAGCCAGGCAAAACGATCAAGCCACCAGAAAGAGTTATGTTTTCTTAATATAGGAAAATGAAAATGACTGTTTTTCTGCTTTCCAGTGATGTACAACCACTTCATGAAGAGATCAAGCTTCACTCTCAGCTCCGTCATAGAAACATTGTACAATACTTGGGTTCCGTATCTGAGGAGGGCTACTTCAAAATATTCATGGAACAGGTCCCAGGAGGCAGTCTGTCAACGTTGTTACGGGTCAAGTGGGGCCCGTTGAAAGAAAATGAATCCACCATGTCATTCTATACAAAACAGATTCTGGAGGGTCTCAAGTATTTACATGGGCAGAAAATAGTACATCGGGATATTAAAGGTAAATTTTAGAGGTCTTATCATCCCGTAATCAAATAGAGAAGCAGGACAGAATAGGGAAAAGCCAGCCGTTCCGAGACTAAACCTTATCTGTTTAGGATAAAATCCGCCCCGGGTGGGAATCGAACCCGCGACCTAGTGCTTACAAGGTGGTACCCTCCAAGTTAACTAGTCAGGCTAAACTCCAAGTTTTAACTCGACATTTGTGCATTTAGTTTGTCTGTACCTCTGTCTTCTTTATCTTCTTATTTCATCATAACTTTCAAACGGTTTGTATGATTTGAATGAAATTTGGCAGAAATGCTCAACACATAATGGGCATTTTCTCACTAGATTTTAGGTCCGACAGGTCTTGTGGGGTCCCCCGTGGGAGTATTTTTTCTTTTAAGTAAAACAATTGACCATACACAAACAAAATAATTTATAATCCAATCTATTTCAGGTGATAACGTTCTAGTGAACACATACAGTGGAGTTGTGAAGATATCAGACTTTGGTACTTCCAAGCGCCTAGCAGGTCTATGTCCTAGTGCTGAAACATTCACGGGTACTCTGCAGTATATGGCACCTGAAGTTATTGATAAGGGACAACGGGGATATGGCGCTCCGGTAAGACAAAGAGATAAAATCAATCCATGCTGTAGAATAGAATATAAAAAAATGAAAATAAATGTCTTTCTTTGTGTTATTATTTCACAACTTTTGGTGCTCACTGCAGCATTGTAGGATTTTTCCAAATACATATATCGCAATAATCCAGCTCCCAATTACCTACCATGCTGGCACCGGTCGCTATGCGCATTTATATTACATAGCTACTCATTTTCCTCACGAGGCTGAGTGGGCCCCGTAACGGCCAGTCACGGAATCAATCATTTGCATGATACAAATTTCTTGACCCCGCCGGGAATCGAACCCGGGTCTCCCGCGTGCAAGGCGAGCGCAGTGACCACTACGCCATGGGAGCTGACTAGCTTACTTACGTTTTGCTACAACATATAGGTAAGCTATAATCTAGCTTACTTACGTTTTGCTACAACATATAGGTAAGCTATAATCTAGCTTACTTACGTTTTGCTACAACATATAGGTAAGCTATAATCTAGCTTACTTACGTTTTGCTACAACATATAGGTAAGCTATAATCTAGCTTACTTACGTTTTGCTACAACATATAGGTAAGCTATAATCTAGCTTACTTACGTTTTGCTACAACATATAGGTAAGCTATAATCTAGCTTACTTACGTTTTGCTACAACATATAGGTAAGCTATAATCTAGCTTACTTACGTTTCGCTACAACATATAAGTAAGCTATAATCTAGCTTACTTACGTTTTGCTACAACATATAGGTAAGCTATAATCTAGCTTACTTACGTTTCGCTACAACATATAAGTAAGCTATAATCTAGCTTACTTACGTTTTGCTACAACATATAGGTAAGCTATAATCTAGCTTACTTACGTTTCGCTACAACATATAAGTAAGCTATAATCTAGCTTACTTACGTTTTGCTACAACATATTTTTGTAAGCTCCTTTTTAGGTCTTTTCTGACCATTAACGTCTCCCATTATCTTGGAGGGTAGCGCCTGCCTTGGAAGCGCCAAGTTGCAGGTTCGATTCCCGCCCGGGGCGATTTTTTTTTTTACACAGATAAGGTTCTTTCTCGGAATGGCTGGCTTTCTCCTATCTTGTACTCCTTTTCTGTACGTTTTTGTGACGATAAGACCTCCATTGTTACAGTTCCCTCTATCAAACAACAAAAACTGGTGTGAACATCGCACGACATTCAATACCTATTGGTTTTAAAAAAGTAAATTTATAACGTACATAATGTAAATGTATACCTCTAGTTTACGTTTCTATTGTATGTTTTCCGCCCTTGCAGGAAAAAGAAAACGTCCCGCGCCCTGGTGGCCCCTCCTCAAATCAGTCGCTCTGTATCCGTGCCTGGTCCTGGGGGTATTAACAGTTCTAGTTCCGCCCCTGTTACCCCTACACCACACAGTAGACACATCTCAGTGAATACTAATCTAGTGTGTACAGGAAATAATGGAGGAGATAAGAATATGCCCCTGTCACCTACTGGGGATGATACGTGAGTATACCAGTGTGTGTGGTCAGGTGGAAGAGCGTCCCTGAAGACAGTCTTGGAATGCAACTACTTTCCGCCCTTGCAGGAAAAAGAAAACGTCCCGCGCCCTGGTGGCCCCTCCTCAAATCAGTCGCTCTGTATCCGTGCCTGGTCCTGGGGGTATTAACAGTTCTAGTTCCGCCCCTGTTACCCCTACACCACACAGTAGACACATCTCAGTGAATACTAATCTAGTGTGTACAGGGAATAATGGAGGAGATAAGAATATGCCCTTGTCACCTACTGGGGATGATACGTGAGTATACCAGTGTGTGTGGTCAGGTGGAAGAGCGTCCCTGAAGACAGTCTTGGAATGCAACTAAATACCTATTACTTAGAAATAACCCGTATTCTTTGAAAGAATGTAAATGAGGAAAAGTCGGATTTCCACTATAGTGCAGGTAGCGCTTCAGTACATTAAAAATATTCTTCCTGGTAATTCAATAGGACTTGTCACATCTGCCGTTTAAGTTACAGTATGTTCACTGCCATCTAATCGTGTATAAAACATTTGACTCTTTATCAAAAGCACTGTGACTGAAACATTACCTGCTTTCTAGTGGGAATACATCTCATTTCTTTTCATTACAATGATTTAGACCCGTTAACCCTTTGAGTTTAAAGGCCGAATTCAGGTTCAGTTGGAAACACTTACCTATGCATACACTTCAGTGAGAGTTTTGAATTTCTTCTAAAAAGAGCACCTATTTTTGAGTGCCGTTTTGGAGTGTTGCTACCAATCGAATTTAACCCAGAATGATTGCATTTATTTATATTTACTATTCTCTATTTGGCTTGTACTAACAACATTAACTGAATGCGTGTTTGTGTGCTAAATGTCAGTTTTGTTCTAGGAAGAAGTACTCTTGGTACTCCACTCAGTCTCATCCTAACCCTCACTCAGACTCACACTCACCCAACAGAGTGGATACCAAGCGACACTCCGAGTCGAGTATCTATTTGAAAGTGCCCGAGTATGAAGCGCCATCTGTGAATAGGTAATGTGAAGATCAGACCCAGTTGTTAGCGCAGAATAAAGCTGTGGCCATACATAGATCCACGGCCGTCGATTGACGAGGTAAATCTATGCTGTCGGGACAGTGTACGGTTTCAGTCGATTAGGAAATCCTAATATTTGAGAGAGCCCGATACCGTTGGTTGTCCAAATTTACAGCGCAGCTGTTGAATGGAAAGAACTCCAAAGGTTGTGATCCTCGTAATCAAAATGTCTATTGTTAAGGCAAAGATCTTACATTTGAAGAATATTGGTGATCCCCAAAAAGAGAGAATAGTAGAATACCCTATTGTTATCATCCTTAGAGCGGAGCTTAGTTCCATTCTCTCCGTGAGTCCATTCATAATTTTATAGGGCCTTTTAAACTTGAAATTTATTACATAAATCCAATGAACTGATCAGTTCTTCACAAATTGTTAATCTTTTATCAGCAAATCGGCACATGTGTCGATTTGCTGATAAAAGATCATCTTTATCGGCAGAGCCCTCCTTAAAACGTATCAGTAAAACAGGTGAAGGAGGTCCACAACGAAATATTTACCATTAGTCGTAGAAGGGTTAGGTATTTACCATTGGACGTAGTACATGGAATTTATTTAGGCTTCTACGAATGGGGGAACACACTTCTTTACTGACCAGTGCCCTAAATCACCAAAGTATGGAAAAGTATCTTACAAGTGTAATAGCCAATGGAAAAGCAGAATTTTGAATTTGGACGAATCCTATCGAAATATGGAATTGTAAATACTTTTCCATACTTTGGTGATTTAGGGCACAGGTAATATTTGGTAATACACTTTGTATATTAATATAATTTAGGATAAGTAAAGTGTAAGGATAAATAAATACAAAGTGTTGTTAGCTTACCAGTCAGGAGGTTTGAGTTTGAACATGCACTCTGCTGCTTGAATAGCTTTCCCATAATCTTCTGCCAGTACAGAGATCTCGAAGAATGTAGCCACATCCCAATAGTCAGTCACTGTCAGCCAGACTATCTACTCTCTGTTTATAGTCCCTCAGCCAGACTATCTACTCTCTGTTTATAGTCCCTCAGCCAGACTATCTACTCTCTGTTTATAGTCCCTCAGCCAGAGTTCCAAGCGCCTATTTTTTTTCGACCATGCTTTTACAACTATTTATTATAATTATTATTTTTACAACTTTTTGTCTTACCGGAGCGCCATATCCCCGTTGTCCCTTATCAATAACTTCAGGTGCCATATACTGCAGAGTACCCGTGAATGTTTCAGCCTTATTATTGTTATTCATAAAGAAGGAAAAAAGTTGTTTGATAGAGGGAACTGTAACAATGGAGGTCTTATCGTCACAAAAACGTACAGAAAAGGAGTACAAGATAGGAGAAAGCCAGCCGTTCCGAGTTCATTTTTTTATATTCTATTCTACAGCATGGATTGATTTTATCTCTTTGTCTTACCGGAGCGCCATATCCCCGTTGTCCCTTATCAATAACTTCAGGTGCCATATACTGCAGAGTACCCGTGAATGTTTCAGCACTAGGACATAGACCTGCTAGGCGCTTGGAAGTACCAAAGTCTGATATCTTCACAACTCCACTGTATGTGTTCACTAGAACGTTATCACCTGAAATAGATTGGATTATAAATTATTTTGTTTGTGTATGGTCAATTGTTTTACTTAAAAGAAAAAATACTCCCACGGGGGACCCCACAAGACCTGTCGGACCTAAAATCTAGTGAGAAAATGCCCATTATGTGTTGAGCATTTCTGCCAAATTTCATTCAAATCATACAAACCGTTTGAAAGTTATGATGAAATAAGAAGATAAAGAAGACAGAGGTACAGACAAACTAAATGCACAAATGTCGAGTTAAAACTTGGAGTTTAGCCTGACTAGTTAACTTGGAGGGTACCACCTTGTAAGCACTAGGTCGCGGGTTCGATTCCCACCCGGGGCGGATTTTATCCTAAACAGATAAGGTTTAGTCTCGGAACGGCTGGCTTTTCCCTATTCTGTCCTGCTTCTCTATTTGATTACGGGATGATAAGACCTCTAAAATTTACCTTTAATATCCCGATGTACTATTTTCTGCCCATGTAAATACTTGAGACCCTCCAGAATCTGTTTTGTATAGAATGACATGGTGGATTCATTTTCTTTCAACGGGCCCCACTTGACCCGTAACAACGTTGACAGACTGCCTCCTGGGACCTGTTCCATGAATATTTTGAAGTAGCCCTCCTCTGATACGGAACCCAAGTATTGTACAATGTTTCTATGACGGAGCTGAGAGTGAAGCTTGATCTCTTCGTGAAGTGGTTGTACATCACTGGAAAGCAGAAAAACAGTCATTTTCATTCTCCTATATTAAGAAAACATAACTCTTTCTGGTGGCTTGATCGTTTTGCCTGGCTAGTCAGCTTGGAAGGTAGTGGATAACAAAAAGAAGAGAGAACCAGGGCTTAGTTAGCTTTGAAGGTAGCGCCGCGCAAGTCTTGTAACCGCTAGGTCGTGGGTTCGATTTCCACACGGGGCGATCTTTATCCTATCCTATGCTCCTTCCCTCTTTGCGTTTTCGATGCGATAAGACCTGCGTTGTTACAGTTTCCTAGAACTTTTTTTTCAAAGCATTGTTTTGTTGCTTTTACACTTACCCGAGATTTTTCTCCGGTATCTCCTTAATGGCAAGTTTGACTTGTCTATCCAGTTCCCTAGCAGCATGTAATGCTCAGTTGTTCACCAAAAAAGGAAATTTAACAACTAGGTGGGTGGTGAAGTTTGCCTAATGGATATCATTGACATTGAATATAAAGGGGAAATACAACTTGCTCACACAAACATGTGGTTTAAACATCTCCAGTAATTTTCCATAAGTATGTATACAGATAGTTGATGAGAAGGCATGACTCATGGCAAGATATGAATGGAAATCTAGGGACCAAATTCTACTCAGGCCCTCTGCACTTGAATCTACATCTACATTAGGATTAAGAAGCTTGTCTATTATATATCAAATATCATAGGACCTTTGATTGTAATACTGTTACACAGATTAAATTTCAGCACATGTAGGTAGGTGCTATCCCTGATATTCTTCCTATCCTACGCCAGTAGGTCATGAAGTTCTAACCTCAAACATGAACGATTCCGGATTTTGAAATCCCTTCACAAGGACATTCCAAGGTTGAACGACCCCTCCATGCATTATGAAGGTAATTTTCCAGCCCCGTTTCCTGGGAGAGGTTCACAGGGTTTCGTGGAAACAATAGAAAGTTCGAGAGCAAAATGTGCCCGACATTGGATGCAATACAACATGGAAACAACAAGGCGGCAACAACAACAACATCATCATCCGTGGTCAACAACAACAACACCAACAACAACATCCGTGGTCAACACCAACACCAACAACAACACCAACAACGACACAAACAACGACACCAACAACAACACCAACACCAACAACAACACCAACAACAACACCAACACCAACAACAACAACAACATCCGTGGTCAACAACAACAACATCCGTGGTCAACAACAACAACAACATATTTCGTGTTGGTCAACAAGGATGCAATACAATCGAAGGAAAAGGAAATTGACAAAACGGAACTTACCTCCATGACAATACGTCCTACTGGAGCACCATCGGCTGACATGTCGAAAAATACCTTGGGCAGACTCATTTTTTTGCCGTAATTACGAACAAGAAGCGAAGAACAAAACGCGAAAGAAGTTTGAGCAGTGTTTACGGAGAAGAGATGGCGGTGCAAAATGCCGGCTGCCATTGTGAATTTTTTCTTGAGCTTCAATTTGATGACGTCATACCGAAGTCAAAACTACTTTGGAAAAGTTGTGTAAGCTTAAAATTAAATTTCAAACAATATTTCTACAACTAGATTTATTTTAAATATTATTAAAAACTTGTTTTTGAATTTAGAAAGATTAAAGTCAAAACTACTTTGGAAAAGTTGTGGAAGCTTAAAATTAAATTTCAAACAATATTTCTACAACTAGATTTATTTTAAATATTATTAAAAACTTGTTTTTGAATTTAGAAAGATTAAAAAATTAATAACTAATTTTTTTCTTCAAAATAATTATTTTCAAGTTGTGTCAACGTTTTTGACTTCTTTTCAAATTTTTCCAAAGGAGCTCAAACCGTAGTGGATTCATGAAGGTTTAAGAAAAGTGAAGCCAGCTTTAAATACAG
The DNA here is from genome assembly GCF_000475195.1 of Diaphorina citri. Lineage (NCBI taxonomy): Eukaryota > Metazoa > Arthropoda > Insecta > Hemiptera > Psyllidae > Diaphorina > Diaphorina citri. The sequence continues at coordinate 84,617 of NW_007378192.1, forward strand.
GGTGTTTACAAATTTCTGATCACTCGAACCCTCAGTCCCTCACCGAAGAGAAATGAAAAAAAAAAAAACTTTTTTTGAAGCGATCAATAGATCAGTTGCGCTTACTTGTGTGATGTTTCAAAGTCATAGAGCAGGAAAAATGAGGACCAACGGAATTTTTCTTTTTCTTCTTATTTTCTGAAACAGTTTTTTGCGCCTGTAGCTAAAGCCATTCATCTCCTGTTGGGTTGCACGTTGCAGCTTATCAAACTTCAAAGTAGGTACAATACAAACTTATCCAAAACCGAACACCGCACCGGTACCTCTCTTTCCTAGGAGAGATAGCTATCAGCTGATCAGAACTTCTACTTTCGGCTTCACTTTTTCTTGATGACAAGTACTTATCACCTCACCTCCTTGGACTGTACGATCCGTTTTAAATACCGCGGGCGATTTTCATACACGTGATTATCGCTGAACATAGAGGCTGTGTTTATGAACAGGGCTGAGATGAGCTCGGACGAGGTGAGATAGGATATTGTTTCTACAGTTTTGCATTGGAGTGGTAACCTCACCTCCTTGGATCGTACGATCCGTTTTAAATACCGCGGGCGATTTTCATACACGTGATTATCGCTGAACATAGAGGGTAGATAGTAAGTTGGTAGGTACCTGATACCTATTAGGTACCTACGTATTATAGTTCTTCTGGTAGATTTGTAAATGCAGTTTCTTTGTGTTATTATGTCACAACTTTGGTGCTCACTGCAGCATTGTAGGATTTTCCCAATATCTCAATAATCCTAAAATCCAATGTTTACCTACCATGCTGGCACCGGTCGCTATGCGCATTTATATGCCATAGCTACTCATTTTCCTCCGAGGCTGAGTGGCCCCCGCACCAGCCAGTCAC
>NW_007378192.1:85952-112618 GCF_000475195.1 Diaphorina citri
TTTTTTTTTTCTTATTCCTTTAAACTGACAGGGTTCGTCCTCCTGGGTTCGGCTGGCTTTCTTGTCCTCCTCTCTTCGATTTGGGGTCTGTTATACATCCATGCCCATCCAAGAATGGAAAAATTTGGTCAGAAAATTTCCGCCCTGGTCGGGATGCGAATCCAGCACCTTCGGGTTGATAGCCAGTGCTTCTGACCACTCGGTCACAGAGGTGGGCTCTTCACCTAGGTAGCGTATACTGTATACCACTCCTTATTTCCCAGATTGAAAGTTGTTTGTTTTTTTTTATGAACAAGCACTTTGCACATGCGAATTAGACCATCTCCAAGTACACCTGACGTTAAATCCTAGCAGATAAATTTTTCCCTCTGATATGTATTTCGTGTTTCGTCCGTAAAAAACGCGAAGCACTGTCACGACTCTACAATCGATGTGAAATATGGGACGGCGGCCAATACCGTGTCTATTTGTGTGTCTCGCTAAACAAAGCATTCAGTTTTCAGAAAACTGTTCAAAGTGAGAGAGATAGGTCTGGAATAGATTTTCGTATGTCAACATGTTTTGTACGACGAAAAATGTCTGTCCAAAGCATTTGGAAAAGGTACGTACTGTCTAATGAGAATAACTTGGTTATGATTAAAAATTATTTTCTTAACCTATGACAATGACCTCTGATCTCAAAGTCAGTTGTCACATTTGGAATAGATTTTCGTATGTCAACATGTTCTGTCCGACGAAAAATGTCTGTCCAAAGCATTTGGAAAAGGTACGTACTGATGTCTAATGAGAATAACTTGGTTATGATTAAAAATTATTTTCTTAACCTATGACAATGACCTCTGATCTCAAAGTCAGTTGTCACATTGGGAGGCAGAATGGTTCGATCCCCGGCGATTGGAGCAGATTTTATTACCTTGGCAAATACAGGTAGGTCGGAGGTCGGTATGTCTGTAAGAAACTCTCAGCCTGCTTATAAACAGCTGTCAGCAGGTACAAGTAGATATACACTGGTAAACAACGTAGTATGTGGTATATGTGATTGATGCCTGGAACTCTGAACGTATCTACCGTTTTCAGATGGGAACCTTGGAAGTTTCCATTATTTCCCCCTGACTTGCATACCACCAACCCTACTGCTAACTGCTGGCTGCCTACTGCTGGAGTAAAGGGACTTTTCAGTCCTATGCGAGCAGTATAAATAAGCATATGTCTGTAGCTGCCTGTAAGAAACACTCTCAGCCTGCTTATAAGCAGCTGTCAGCAGGTACAAGTAGATATACACTGGTAAACAACGTAGTATTAGGTATGTGATTGATGCCTGGAACTCTGAACGTATCTACCGTTTACGGATGGGAACCTTGGAAGTTTCCATTATTTCCCCCTGACTTCCATACCACCAACCCTACTGCTGGAGTAAAGGGACTTTTCAGTCCTATGCGAGCAGTATAAATAAGCACTATTATTATTATTATAACCCTAATCCCGTTTAGTTCTTGAGGTGTGTCCAAACATAGTCGAGCGGCCGTTCGATGACATCCATCATCAATCGATATCGTTTGAACCGCCTACACTGCCTCGACAACATAGTTTCACTCAGTCAATCGATAGGTCGAAACCGATCGACGCCTCGACTATGTGTGAACACAGCTATACACCTCTGAGATAATCTGATGATAGGTATACTTTTGAAGAAGAAGAATTTGTAAAAGCAACCTACGCCCTCGTTCCGTGGCTGAGTGGGGGTCTACACGAGGTATACACATACACACAGGAGCTTGGAGGTCCCGGGATAGAGTCGATTTGATATTTTTTTTTTTCCACTTAACCTCGTGAGGGATAAGTCTTGAAAGAGCAGTGGCGACATTACCAGAGTAACATTTCAATGAATAGCTTGTAAAAATGACAATTTACCCAATTTTCATTTCACAAAGTACCTACATTATTTGTTGATTACCCACGTTGAAGATTTGGGGACCTTGTACAGTTGGGTTACCTTGTACAGATGTACACAATGAATGTTATTTTCCTAACACAATACAGTGTTAATTCCTCATATTCTCCCCAGGCGGACATATGGTCTCTAGGCTGCACGATAGTAGAGATGGCAACAGGCAAGCCCCCATTCATAGAGTTGGGGTCACCCCAGGCTGCTCTGTATAGAGTAGGATTTCATAAGATGCATCCTGAGATACCGGCCGAGTTATCAGACAAAGCGAAACAGTTTATACTGAGATGCTTTGAGAAGGATCCAGACAAGAGAGCTACAGCTGGGGAATTATTGGAGGATCCCTTCCTAGCAGAGTAAGTCAGAACTTTAATCCAAATAACCAGACGGAGGTAGGACTTTATTGTTAAAACTCAATTAGATGATAAATGTCCTTAACAAATGTCTTGAAAAATAGCCAGCCTAGCCAATTGGGAGGGTAGCATGTCTGCCTTGTAAGAGCTAGGTCGAGGGTCTCATTCCCGACCGAGGGGGACTTAATCCGCAATAGATAATGTTCGTTCTCAGAACGGCTGGTTTTCTCCTATCCTGTGCTTCTTGTCTCTTCGATTTCGGAACGATAAGACCTTTATTGTTACAATTCCCTCTATCAAACCCCTTTCTTTCTAAGAAGAAGAAGAAGAAGAAGAAGAAAACTGGTGTGTATAAGCCCAATGTCAGTTTCCCGTTCCGTTTCCGGAAATTCCCCGAAAAGAAAAACACCTCTTAAGATTTTAGACGTACATAGTGTGGTGTATCGAGGCACGACATTTGTGTCAAGCATTCACGTTTAACACAATTGAAATGTGTGTTTGTCGACAGCTTCCCGTTCCGTTTCCGGAAATTCCCCGAAAGGAAAAACACCTCTAAGATATTAGACGTACATAGTGTGGTGTATCGAGGCACGACATTTGTGTCAAGCATTCACGTTTAACACAATTGAAATGTGTGTTTGTCGACAGGTTCCGTTTCCGGAAATTCCACGAAAGGAAAAACACCTCTAAGATATTAGACGTACATATTATGTAGTGTGGTGTATCGAGGCACGACATTTGTGTCAAGCATTCACGTTTAACACAATTGAAATGTGTGTTTGTTGACAGGTGAATGTCGTGTTCCGTTTCCCGAAATTCCCCGAAAGGAAAAACACCTCTAAGATATTAGACGTACATAGTGTGGTGTATCGAGGCACGCCATTTGTGTCAAGCATTCACGTTTAACACAATTGAAATGTGTGTTTGTCGACAGGTGAATGTCGTATTGCGAGGTCACAATATTAAACCTCACTGGATGTTTGCATTGGATAAACTAGTACGCGATGCTGTGCAGGTTGCTATCAATGTACTTTCACCTGGTAAGTTATTGTACACATTACTTACAAAACGTCAGAAATCATCCTTTAAATGACTTTTTAATAGGTTTGATCGAGGGAACTGTAACAACGGAGGTCTTATCATCCCGAAATGGAAGAAATAAAAAGGACAGGATAGGAGAAAGTCAGCTGTTCCGGGAACGAACCTTATCTTATCTCTAAATAAAGTTCGCCCCGGACAGGATCTAGAGCTTATAAGGCTGTACCTTGCAGTACCCTGCAAACTAACTAGGGTCACAGTAAATGACTTGAAAAAAAAAAGAAAAAGAAAAAAAAAAAAAAACAAAAACAAAAAAAAATTAAAATTGTTTTACAATAAAAGGCTCGTCTGCTATGAAGCGAAACTTTGATGGAAATAAATCCGATAAAAATAATTAAAATACCTTAATACCTTCCATACCTACATATATTTTACTATAATTTTATACCTACCTTCAATCCACTTTGGCTGGGTGAGGTTGAAATGAGTAGTTGGTTTGTCCATTAATGGAGGGAAAAACCCTGTTACTAAGACCCTTAGCTGCAGTTGGCTGTAGGTAACTTGCGTACTATTTCAATTTTAACCTTCTAGTTGCGTACTAAAATGAAAAAAAAAGATGTTCCACTTGCGTACTGGGTCTTTTTTGTTTATTTTTCAAAAGGTTGAGGGATTTTTTTTATTAACATGGGACAAAAACATTCCCCTGTTTTCCTAATTTTACTCAAATAATCAAGAAGTCCTTTTTATATGTTTCCTAACCCTATACTAAACCCAATAACACAAAAAGTTGATCAATTGTGAAAGATCTTGTTGTATACTACCTAAGCCTATCATTCCCATCAGAAAGTTCTTTTCGCGTGCTATTTAATCCTATCATTGCCAGAAAGTTGACCATTTGTGAAAGTTCTTTTCGCACTATATTCACTATAAACCATAGGAAATCAAAGATCATGCTCCATCGGAATTGGTTCCGTTTCTGAAAGCTAGGAATCGACCATTTATTTATAATTTTTACCCATTTGCAACTGCTCCATTACTACTAGATCAGTACTAGGTCCTTGGCTATCTATTCAAATAGAAAGCAAACTAACTAATCAAATTATCTACTTGCCAGCCTGGTTAGCTTAGTTGGTAGTGCGTCTGCCTTGTATGCGCGGGTTCGATTTCCGCCCGGGGCGGATTTTATCCTGATGGGATAATGTTCGTTCTCGGAACGGCTGGCTTTTTCCTATCCTGTCTTCCTTCTCTCTTCGATTTCGGGACGATAAGACCATAGCAGTTACAGTTCCCTCTGCCAAACCTCTTTAAAAAAAATATTTATTTTATATCATTTGCTATACATAGTACTGATAAAAAGCAATTTACAAATATCAAGCATGCAAGAAGGCCTTTTTATGCTTTCACTGTCGTCGCATTGTAAAGCCGCTCGGACTGGCATGTTTTATTATTTAATTTCCCTTTGGTGACTTGTTATTAACTGATTGATTTTCTTGCTGTAATAGTGCTTTGAGTTTTAAAAAAGGTAACCACTTGCGTCGTTTGAAATCTTAATAAAAGCTAATGAAATCTAATAGTGACTTCCCACCATTTTCTCACAAATGATAGCCGGGTCCACAAAGTGAGCCAAATAGATTGCTCAGTCCAAGAGTTTAACTCAAACAGAGTTTAAACTCACTTTGTAACCTCGGCCATGAATCATACATTTCAGAAACCTCCGTCACTTGCAATCATATGTCTTTAAGTCTCTATTAAACAAACAAACTATCTACTTCTCTTGTGTTTCAGTCTGACAGCTACCCGTAGTAGTTCTTCCGGTCTTCTGTCACCGGAAGTAAATCTAAACTCTAAATCTCCTGAACAGGATCGGTTCTATCTATGCAAGAAGGATTCACAGCGCAGAATAACACTGAGTGGAGTATTGGATCAGGATAGAGATCACATATGTCAAGTATGGCTCAAGTGTATTCAGAGAGATGTAGATGATTGTCTACTTAGTAAGGTAAGATCCAATCTCAAAATCTAATGCTTTTTTTTAAGAGATTTGAAAAGGGGAACTGTAATTGCCAAGGTCTCATTATCCCAAAAGCGTAGAGAGAAGGAAGACAGGATAGGAGAAAGCCAGCCGTTTCGAGAACGAACCTTATCCCTTCAGGATAAAATCCTCCCCGGGCGAGAATCGAACCCCGGACCTAGCACTTACAAGGCAGACGCGCAACCCTCCAATCGAACGAGACTGTCTCCAAAATCCTCAAGTTCAAACTTGGACTTCTGGTTTGTTGAATGATGTTTGATTTCTATTGCAGGCTCACTTGGAAATTCTAATGCAAGGTATGAGAGATAACATAGCCGAACAACAGAAGTCTTGAAGAGGTTTGAAAAAGGAAACTGTAACTGCCAAGGTCTCATTATCCCAAAGCGTAGAGAGAAGGAAGACAGGATAGGAGAAAGCCAGCCGTTTCGAGAACGAACCTTATCCCTTGAGGATAAAATCCGCCCCGGGCGAGAATCGAACCCCGGACCTAGCACTTACAAGGCAGACGCGCAACCCTCCAATCTAACGAGACTGTCTCCAAAATCCTCAGGACTTCACTTGGTTCGTTGAATGATGTTATATATTATATTGTAGTGATGTTATATTGAATGATGTTTGATTTCTATTGCAGGCTCACTTGGAAATTCTAATGCAAGGTATGAGAGATAACATAGCCGAACAACAGAAGTCTTGTATTGAAACCAAGATCGCTCAGCTTAAACAAGAGCTGAACTTTGACTCGGTAGCTATCAACCAAATACATTTCGCCATCTATTTGTTTCATGAAGCGGTAAGTTGGAGTTAAATTTAATACTTGTATGTGTTGCTCATCTTTTTTCACTCTGTTGTCTACTAGTTCAGTAAACAGGGGAGGGGGGGGAGGGGTTATTTCGGGACCTCTATGGGTTCTTTTTTTATGAGACATTAGACTCGTGTGGTCTGTGTCGTAGTATGCCCATCCCATATACATATCAATATGTGTGTGGTCTTATGGACTTGGTAGGTAGCTTTAGATTTCTTTATTGGTGGTTTTTTGACAGGACGGAACTTGGTATAATATGATACTTATTGTGTGTTGTTTCCGATATACAAACCAACAGTACTCAAGTACCATCATAGCACTTTTATTGTCTTTCAGTGATACCTTCCGTGGTTATTTGTTTTAATCAAGTGCAACCATATTTGTTTTAATAAATTCAAGAGGATGTCCGTATGTTTACTGTAGGTTGCCCTAAAACTGAGATATGATACGTATTGTGTGCTGTTTCCGATATACAAACCGACAGTACTCAAGTAGGTACCATCACAGCACTTTTATTGTCTTTCAGTGATACCTTCCGTGTTTATTTGTTTTAATCAAGTGCAACCATATTTGTTTTAATAAATTCAAGAGGATGTCCGTATGTTTACTGTAGGTTGCCCTAAAACTGAGTTTGTTTTAATAAATTCAAGAGGATGTCCGTATGTTTACTGTAGGTTGCCCTGAAACTGAACTAAGACATAGCTAACTATCCTTTATGAACTTTATAATGGTAATAATATTGTGACAGGATATAATATACATACATATTGGGTATATTGATCCGTTATTCACTTGAGAATACACTGTGGTAGGTAAACCGGATATTTCCATATGGGTGATTGAATACTACTGATAATAATATAATGGGGGACCCGTCCAACCTCGATAGTCTAATAGAGGCACTATACGAGTATGTGGCCAGATTTTAATAATAATAATAATAAATATTTGATTTCTTATTCTCCTCAGAAATAATATTGAATTCTACTGTGTGGGTCACCACACAACTAACATGGTGACCTAACGTCACTGCGTTTGACGGAGGAAATCGAACCCGCGGCCTAGCGCTTACAAGGCAGACGCACTACCAACCAAGCTAACTAGGCTATTTGACCTTTAGTTTGTATGGGTCCGAAGTTGTTAAATGTTCCAGTATTGAGAGTGGTTCCTGTAATCCTGCCAGTCCTGTAATCCTGTCATTAAATCTTCCAGTATTGAGAGTGGTTCCTGTAATCCTGCCAGTCCTGTAATCCTGTCAGAGGATAACAACCGGTTCCAGAGTAAGAAGAACTGACAGCAATTGGCAAGATGTCGGCATAGCTGAGTGTTCTTTCGCGGCCTACTGGGTCCGAAGTTGTTAAATCTTCCAGTATTGAGAGTGGTTCCTGTACTCCTGTCAGAGGATAACAACCGGTTCCAGAGTAAGAAGAACTGACAGCAATTGGCAAGATGTCGGCATAGCTGAGTGTTCTTTTAATTCCAGAGGATAACAACCGGTTCCAGAGTAAGAAGAACTGACAGCAATTGGCAAGATGTCGGCATAGCTGAGTGTTCAGTATTTAATTATTTAATAATAATAAAAAATAACCCGTATTCCTTGAAAGAATGTAAATGAGGTTCCTCATAAAGTCGGATTTCCACTATAGTGCAGGTAGGTAGCGCTTCAGTACATTAAAAATATTCTTCCTGGTAATTCAATAGGACTTGTCACATCTGCCGTTCAAGTCACAGTATGTTCATTGCCATCTAATCGTGTATAAAACATTTGACTCTTTATCAAAAGCACTGAGACTGAAACATTGAACCTGCTTTCTAGTGGGAATCCATCTCATTTCTTTTCATTACAATGATTTAGACCCGTTAACCCTTTGAGTTTAAAGGCCGAATTCAGGTTCAGTAGGAAACACTTACCTATGCATACACTTCAGTGAGAGTTTTGAATTTCTACTAAAAAGAGCACCTATTTTTCAGTGCCGTTTTGGAGTGTTGCTACCAATCGAATTTAACCCAGAATGATTGCATTTATTTATATTTACTATTCTCTATTTGGCTTGTACTGTACACATTACTTACAAAACGTCAGAAATGATCCTTTAAATGACTTTTTAAGAGGTTTCATCGAGGGAACTGTAACAACGGAGGTCTTATCATCCCGAAATGGAAGAAATAAAAAGGACAGGATAGGAGAAAGCCAGCTGTTCAGGGAACGAACCTTATCTTATCTCTAAATAGAGTTCGCCCCGGACGGGATCTAGAGCTTATAAGGCTGTACCTTGCAGTACCCTGCAAACTAATTAGGGTCACAGTAAATGACTTGAAAAAAAAAAAAAAAAATACCAACAACAACTTTACAAACCTAATTTTGTTTCTTATTCAGAGTTAGGTCCTAACCTGGGCTCAGGGCCGGAATCATCAGGGTTTGGAGGACGTGGGGGGGACAGTACCCCCTCATTCGATAGCGACAAATCACAACAGAGACTACTCGAGTCAGCACAACCCATACCCATTCAGCATGAGGACAATACAAGTGAACTCGAGCAGCAACTGATGCTGATTAAAACTCAGAATAACAGGTAATTATTACTCGAGTCAGCATGAAGAAAATACAAGTGAACTCAAGCAGCAATTGATGCTGATTAAAACTCAGAATAACAGGTAATTATTATTATTCGAGTCAGCATGAATACAATACAAGTGAACTCAAGCAGCAACTGATGCTGATTAAAACTCAGAATAACAGGTAATTATTACTCGAGTCAGCATGAGGACAATACAAGTGAAATCAAGCAGCAACTGATGCTGATTAAAACTCGGAATAACAGGTAATTATTACTCGAGTCAGCATGAGGACAATACAAGTGAACTCAAGCAGCAACTGATGCTGATTAAAACTCAGAATAACAGGTAATTATTATACAAGTCAGCATGAGGACAATACAAGTGAACTCAAGCAGCAACTGATGCTGATTAAAACTCAGAATAACAGGTACTGCCATCTAATCGTGTATAAAACATTTGACTCTTTATCAAAAGGACTGAGACTGAAACATTGAACCTGCTTTCTAGTGGGAATACATGTCATTTCTTTTCATTACAATGATTTAGACCCGTTAACCCTTTGAGTTTAAAGGCCGAATTCAGGTTCAGTAGGAAACACTTACCTATGCATACACTTCAGTGAGAGTTTTGAATTTCTACTAAAAAGAGCACCTATTTTTCAGTGCCGTTTTGGAGTGTTGCTACCAATCGAATTTAACCCAGAATGATTGCATTTATTTATATTTACTATTCTCTATTTGGCTTGTACTAACAACATTAACTGAATGCGTGTTTGTGTGCTAAATGTCAGTTTTGTTCTAGGAAGAAGTACTCTTGGTACTCCACTCAGTCTCATCCTAACCCTCACTCAGACTCACACTCACCCAACAGAGTGGATACCAAGCGACACTCCGAGTCGAGTATCTATTTGAAAGTGCCCGAGTATGAAGCGCCATCTGTGAATAGGTAATGTGAAGATCAGACCCAGTTGTTAGCGCAGAATAAAGCTGTGGCCATACATAGATCCACGGCCGTCGATTGACGAGGTAAATCTATGCTGTCGGGACAGTGTACGGTTTCAGTCGATATAGATCCACGGCCGTCGATTGACGAGGTAAATCTATGCTGTCGGGACAGTGTACGGTTTCAGTCGAAGAACGTTCTCATTCTTTTCTGCGCGTGCAATAGAGTGCGGAATATGACGTCAGAATTGTTTCGTGGAACAGGCCCCTGGTTTCTCGACAACTTCACCCCTCCCCTGTAGAATTTTCCAAGTCATCAAATATGATTTGAAACATAATCCAGTTATGCATGGAAATAAACATAAACCAGTATGATAATCTAGTGGTGTGTGGTGATTGTGACCGTATTAGGAATTTAGCAGGATTTGGATTACGATGGTTTTTCGGATCGTTGATTTTTTAGAAGATTGCTCCCTTTCGAAAAATGATGTGGTTAAAAAGTTAACAAGCTGGGCCCGTCCCTCCGGGAATTATTTAGCCCGTAGTTTATTCGATCAGTACCTATGTACCTACCTAATTTGTTTAATATTCAGTTTATTATTATTCTTGATTTGATTTTTCGATTTTACTTTCATGTAATGATTTAAAATCAAGACTAGAGCCCGTTCTCCCTTCATTCCCAATATAATGTTTAAGTCACCCATCCATTTATTGGCCTTGCTCGGCGTAGCTTAACAGAGGTATACCTTTTTATTGCTATCGTAATAATAAAGGAAGGACGGGCTAAAAATGTGCAATAATCTACTGATTATTCATTTAGATATTTGAATGTTTTATGTTTCAGTTTTCAGAAGAAGAGTACACATTGGAGGATTTACTTCAATATTTAAGTCGGGATGATGTGAGGAAACTGAATCTCAAGTAAGTCCTAGACCTTCCCCACTCTTGTCATCTATTTTCTAATTCTAATTAACGATTTATGATATCTGCATGGATTTGTGTATCCTATACTGGTGGGATCGTGAAATTTTATTTTCGTTTTTATTGACGCCTGTTAATTATTGATATTTTCCTTTTTTTTTCACTCAGAAAAATAGCCTTTGCCTCCCCCACTCTTGTCATCTATTTTCTAATTCTAATTAACGATTTATGATACCTGCATGGATTTGTGTATCCTATACTGATGGGATCGTGAAATTTTATTTTCGTTTTTATTGACGCCTGTTAATTATTGATATTTTCCTTTTTTTCACTCAGAAAAAATAGCCTTTACAGAGTCCTCAAAGACTATATCGGCCCTAAAGTTATTGAGAAAATGTCCTTTAGGTGTTGGGCATGTTTTCTAGGATTCACCAAATTCTGACTTACTTACTTACTTACTAAAAGAGACAATACTTTGGAATAAAGAGACAAATTTTTGTAAGCGCTGGATTGCGGGTTTGATGCGCGAACGGGGCGAACTTTTTAAAAACGAAACCTCTTTAAAAACAAATCGTAGAGTTAAAATCTAGAACTCACTTGGTTTCTTCAATTTCAACCCAATGTCCATTTATATTACAGAGGAGGAGTCGAGGTGAAGATCTGGAAGGCAGTAATTCAGTGGCGGAGAGAGCATCGAACCCCCGGTACCCCAGCCTCTAAAAAGAGACAATACTTTGGATTTGGAATAAAGAGACAAATTTTTGTAAGCGCTGGATTGCGGGTTTGATGCGCGAACGGGGCAAACTTTTTAAAAACAAATCGTAGAGTTAAAATCTAGAACTCACTTGGTTTCTTCAATTTCAACCCAATGTCCATTTCTATTACAGAGGAGGAGTCGAGGTGAAGATCTGGAAGGCAGTAATTCAGTGGCGGAGAGAGCATCGAACCCCCGGTACCCCGGCCTCTACTCCACCACCTGGATCCGCGGGGTGCCTAGATAGCAATGGAAATATCCTGCCCAATACACGACATAGGTGAAACCATAGTCCTAGTGGTGCAGTTGCTAAGGCGTTGGATTCATAACCGAGGGGACGCGGGATCGAATCCCAGCCTCTACTCCACCACCTGGATCCGCGGGGTGCCTAGATAGCAATGGAAATATCCTGCCTAATACACGACATAGGTGAAACCATAGTCCTAGTGGTGCAGTTGCTAAGGCGTTGGATTCATAACCGAGGGGACGCGGGATCGAATCCCAGCGATGACATGTATTTTTTGAGCTGAGGAACTTAATAGCAGCCATAGGAACTCTGCTAGCCTCTTCAAAGTTAAAATAGAATTTTTTTATGACTCTTAGATAATATGTCGACAATTTATTTCTTAGTTACCTACTCCAGCTTTGCACAATGTTTCAAGTATAGTTTGGTACATAATTTCGCAAAAAAAGGCTTTAAGATTAAGAAATGGAATTACTTTTTAGAGAGAGAGAAAAGAAAGAGAGCAATGATTTACCCACCTTACCATGTTGTACCTACATATGTTACTAATATAGATAATACTTACCTACCTATGTATGTTTTTTAAGAAGGTTTGTGAAAGAAGGGCCATTTTTTGTTCAATAGGGAAAAATATGATGATTTTTTTTTTTTTTTTTTCAAAGAGGTTTGATAGAGGGAACTGAAACTGCTAAGGTCCTATAATACCGAAAGCAAAGAGAGGAGGAAGACAGGATAGGAAAAATCCAGCCGTTCCGAGAACATGTATGATTTTTTTCTATTTTATTTTAAACAAATAAGACGACTTTTTTAATCTCTGACTATGTACTAATGTCACACAGTATGACAAAATCACAAAATGGCCCTTCTTTGATAAACCTCATTATTATTTTCTTGATTTTCATGTTGAATTTTTATTATTTTAAACTTATTAACCGTTACGTTTAATCGTCTTTATGTTTACCGCAAGTTTTGTGCCATATAAAGTGTAACTCATAATATTATCTGTGTTAATTTTTATTGAAACCACACCACCCTGTAATATTCTATTGGAACGGAAGCAATAGACAGACCTGTGTGTGGAATATTAATATTTAGTTTTAAGAATTTAATAGAGAAATATATATTTTTCATATATAAAATAATAAAAGAAATACAGATGTCATATATTTTATATGAACCTTAGATTACTAGTGTACTTAATTTCAACCACGCCACTAGTCTCTCATCAGTATGTACGGGTGTCTCATTAGAACCCGAGTCCGATGAGCCACCCTGTACAAACTCCTGCAGTAGAGTATACTGGGATGACTTCAAGTTCTGAATGAGATAGATGTGAGACTGGGTGTCGATAATAGTAGACTTGAGTAGATCTTGATATGAACGTTGACATTGTATCAGCTCCTCGAGTAACCTGAAGCCAGAATTAATATCAGAGTCATCAAATCAAAGGTTTTACTGGGGTACAGTATGGAAAATTAAAGTTTTTACTGTGGTAAAGTATGCAAAATTAAAGTTTTTACTGTGACAAAGTACCTATGCAAAATTGAAGTTTTTCTTGCCAGACTAGTTAGCTTGGAGAGTAGCGCGTCTGCCACGTAAGCGCTAGGTCGCGAGTTCGATTCCCGCCCGGGGCGGATTTTATCCTAAACGGCTAAGGGTCTGAGTTTTAATCAGCATCAGTTGCTGCTTGAGTTCAATTGTATTGTCTTCATGCTGACTCGAGTAATATTTACCTGTTATTCTGAGTTTTAATCAGCATCAGTAGCTGCTTGAGTTCACTTGTATTGTCTTCATGCTGACTCGAGTAATAATTACCTGTTATTCTGAGTTTTAATCAGCATCAGTTGCTGCTTGAGTTCACTTGTATTGTCCTCATGCGCTCAGGCTGTCTAACAGACCAGTTGTGGTGTGATAGGCCAAGGTAGTGATGTTCGATCTCGAGTAAAAGATCGATCTTTTGAATCGATTCGAATCGGAAGGCTAAAAATCGATCCATCAGATCGATCTCAAGAAAATCGATCTTCGATCTTTCACGCACTTGTGTTTTGTGACTTTTGTGTGAAAAACTCAAAAACATGAAATAGATACAACAGACAAAATCAAATTGCGATTGATTGATTGATTGATTGATTGATTGATTGATTGATTCAATTAGCTTGCGAAAACGAAATGCGAGTTTTGAATATTTGCGCCGTTGCGCGCTCACAGACTGTCTGACTGATTTGGTTTATCAGACTGTCTGACTGATTTGGTTTATCAGACCAATGTATGATCAGAATGAGGTCAGAACCCCCTGGTTCCCTTAAGGCCGACGTCATTAACAATGTATGATCAGAATGAGGTCAGAACCCCCTGGTTCCCTTAAGGCCGACGTCCCCTGAATAAAATCCTATGGAAATATTACATGACCATTACAACTGGAGAATATCACTTAGAACTACATACCTATTCTACTATTATCTATTGGTCTCCCATAGTCTAATATTTGTCCAAGTACCAGGTGATCTTCAAGTCAAGATACATTAGCTCTTTTTCTTCTGAGCGTAATATTTGAGATTAACAATGTATGATCATAATGAGGTCAGAACCCCCTGGTTCCCTTAGGCCGACGTCCCCTGAATAAAATCCTATGCAAATATTACATGACCATTACAACTGGAGAATATCACTTAGAACTATAACTTAGTCAATACCTATAATTCTACTATTATCTATTGGTCTCCCATAGTCTAATATTTGTCCAAGTACCAGGTGATCTTCAAGTCAAGATACATTAGCTCTTTTTCATGTCAATTCGATTTAATATTTTAGGTTTTAATTTATAAAATTGTTAATCTGTTCCAAATACATAAGACCTTGCTTAGATTAGGGAAGTAAAGTTTACATGGAAAAACAAACTTAATTTTGTATGATAGTCAGCATTTCTGATGTAACACATATCTCATATTAGAAGTACTTACAGGTACCTATAATGTTGGGTAATCATAGGTACTTATAGGTACCTGTAAAGTTAGGTTACGTTAGGTACTCATAGGTATTAGGTACCTATAAAGTTGAAATAGGTACCTATCATGAGCTGAAATCTAAAATTTGGTGTTCAGTATTCACTTACAGGTACCTAAAATGTTGGGTAATCATAGGTACTTATACGTACCTGTAAAGTTAGGTACTCATAGGTATTAGGTACCTATAAAGTTGAAATAGGTACCTATCATGAGCTGAAATCTAAAATTTGGTGTTCAGTATTCAAAGTCCAACCTAAGGTCCGGATGTCATAACCATTGCATGTTTATATGAAATCATTATAAACTATATTACTCTATGGTTCGGTTTGATTTGGTAACTCACAGATTTTTAACTATACCAACTATAGGGTGAACCATAATTAACAACGATTGGGAGAAATAGTGTCTCATATAGACATAACAAAATTTACCCTTATACAGGGTGTTGCAAACATCGTGCAACAAACTTCAAGAACGTATTCATGGATATGCTGGGACTAATTTAACGTTTTACTCTGTGGTTCGTAGAGTGAAACATTATTAACTTAAGTAGCAGGTAGGTACATATGCATCCTTGAAGTTCGTTTGCAAGACTTTTGTAACATCTTGTTTTACGGCTCTCGACGTACGTAAACCGGCCATACACTGTCAGGTAGACCTGACAGGCGCACCTGATTCAGGTCTACCTAATAGTGAATGGCCGGCCTGAAACATTTACAACTCTCTAACTTCGGCTTCAAAGTTTCGGGTTTTATAATTTTCACGATGAAATCCTTTGAAAAAGTCTCGGGATTTGGGAGTATTGAATGGTGAAGATTCCGGTAGCGCTTGATATGATTTAACTTTGAATGGTGAAGCTGTAGCATGGTGAAGCTGCTTGTAGAATAGAACTGACAATAGATCGCAATAAACAAACCTAATTTTATATGATAGTCAGCATTTCTGATGTAACACATATCTCATATTAGAAGTAGGTAGATATTACTTACAGGTACCTAAAATGTTGGGTAATCATAGGTACTTATACGTACCTGTAAAGTTAGGTACTCATAGGTGATAGGTATTAGGTACCTATAAAGTTGAAATAGGTATCTACCTATCATGAGCTGAAATCTAAAATTTGGTGTTCAGTATTCAAAGTCCATCCTAAGGTCCGGATGTCATAACCATTGCATGAAATCATTATAAACTATAATACTCTATGGTTTGGTTTGATTTGGTAACTCACAGATTTTTAACTATACCTACTATAGAAATCATTATAAACTATATTACTCTATATGGTTCGGTTTGATTTGGTAACTCACAGATTTTTAACTATACCAACTACATATAGGGTGAACCATAATTAACAACGATTGGAAGAAATAGTGTCTCATATAGACATAACAAAATGTACCCTTATACAGGGTGTTGCAAAAACATCGTGCAACAAACTTCAAGAAGGTATTCCTGGATATTCTGGGACTGATTTAACGTTTTACTCTGTGGTTCGTAGAGTGAAACATTAAGTAGCAGGTACATATGCATCCTTGAAGTTCGTTTGCAAGACTTTTGTAACATCTTCTTTTACGGCTCTCGACGTACGTAAACCGGGTAGACCTGACAGGCGCACCTGTTCAGGTCTACACCTAATAGTGAATGGCCGGCCTGAAACATTTACAACTCCCTAACTTCGGCTTCAAAGTTTCGAGTTTTGTAATTTTCACGATGAAATCCTTTGAAAAAGTCTCGGGATTTGGGAGTATTACTCGAGTTAGAAGAAGATAGTTGTGATGTAAATTTAGTGTTAATTAGTATTCCGAGCACACGACTCCCCGTCACAAGACAGAAGGGGTATCATACCTAGGTACCTGTTTGTCATTTCACACGGTGTCTACAAAGCAACACACTCCCCGTCACAAGACAGAAGGGGTATCATACCTAGGTACCTGTTTGTCATTTCACACGGTGTCTACAAAGCAACACACTCCCCGTCACAAGACAGAAGGGGTATCATACCTAGGTACCTGTTTGTCATTTCACACGGTGTCTACAAAGCAACACACTCCCCGTCACAAGACAGAAGGGGTATCATACCTAGGTACCTGTTTGTCATTTCACATGGTGTCTACAAAGCAACACACTCCCCGTCACAAGACAGAAGGGGTATCATACCTAGGTACCTGTTTGTCATTTCACACGGTGTCTACAGCCCTTCAAAGTTAAAATGGATTTTTTTATGACTCTTAGATAATATGTCGACAATTTTTTTCTTAGTTACCTACTCCAGCTTTGCACAATGTTTCAAGTATAGTTTGGTACATAATTTCGCAAAAAAAAAGGCTTTAAGATTAAGAAATGGAATTACTTTTTAGAGAGAGAGAGAAAAAAGAAAGAGAGCAATGATTTACCCACCTTACTCGAAAAAACCCGAAGTACCTCTCAGAGCTCGCTCCGTCAAGCTCTGTAAACAAAATGATACTGTGAACAATGGAAGAGTGATTATTCACAAATCATATTTCTAAATACTTTTGCCTGCCTCTCCTCCATCTCTAGGGTCTAGGTGACACTTATATTATCTTGACTATTTCTCCTGGGTGATTTGATGGTTCCCGTGTGTGGAATAACGAGAGCTGTGATTTTAGATCGGGTGATAGAACGTTGGATCCCTCTCGTGAATTTAGCCCTGGGGTAACACAAAGGCGTTTTCTTCTTGATTCCTGTGCAGCTTCCATTTTTTTAAAGGATTATTGCACTGCAGGGATACCGAAAGGTAATTACCTAGGTATCTGTTCTTTAATTAGGGTTATTAGGGTTTCCTTTTCGTGCCAGATGATTCAATATTTCAATTATTAAATTCACCACGGATAGGATGCAATCCGTCTCCATGCTGGATAAGTGTACTGTCGTGCATTTGATCCAATGTAAAGTAATATGGAACAAGCTAGACGTAAGGTGACGGATAAGCGTGCGGACCTTCAGAATTAGAGACGGAAGGGTAGTACACCGAGGACTTTTCAGTAAACGGGAAGAAAAATCAGTTCCTGGTTCAATGGTAACTGCACTAGTCTTGCAAGCGACAGAAAAAAATAAAATAAATAGAGTAAACATAGTGATGTTCCTCGAGTTATATAGTTAGCTTGGAGGGTAGAACGTCTACCTTGTAAGCGCTAGATCGCGGGTTCGATTCCTGCCCGGGGCGGATTTTATCCTAAAAAAAAGGTTCATTCTCGGAACGGCTGGGTTCCTCCTATCCTGTCTTCCTTCACTCTTTGCTTTCGGGACGATGAGATCTTCGCAATTACAGAGATTTGGTAGAACGAACTGTACCAACGGAGGTTTTATAGTTCCGAAATCGAAGGGAGAAGGAGGACAGGAAGTTAGCCGTTCCGAGAACGAACCTTATTTGTGAAGGGCGAGAATCGAACCCCCGACCTAGCTTACTAGGTAGACACCAACTAGGCTGGTCTATCTCTCTAGTGAAGGAGTATGCTCGGGAACCATGCCAGCAGAACGTTCTCCGAGTGGATTCTGAGGTTCACAAACACTTTATAAGAATCTGTAGCCCCGGGCTTTAAATTTCTTATGCCCGCCACTCGCGTTCAGACCATCTGAGAGAGCCAGGTCTGGTCTGTCAGACGATCTGAGAGACCTGGGTCTGAAGCTTTTTCCACCACACACGTTCTGACTGTCTGACAGACCGCGCGCGTTCTTAGCGTGAGTGACGGGCATAAAGGCCACTTCTCGTTCGAAAAAAAAATCGAGTCGTGTGTAGAGGGAACACTCTCAATTAAATTAGGTACATTGCCTACAGGACATTCGGACGAAACTCACAAGTGGGAATGGGCCTTAACTCCCGTGACTATAAATTTATATTGCACTTGGTAGGTAGGTATTTAATAACCTAGTTAACGTTAGGCCTTCATTTGATACGGCCTCTGTGGTTCTGAATCTGAAATTCCCAAGTACCTAATAATAAAACCGCGCGCTACTCAATTGATTTACGTACCTACATACATAGCCTTCGAATAGGGAACCGCGCCTTCAGGTGGGTAGCCAAATTTTTTATTGGGAACAAGCGCGGTAATTTATAGAGAGGGAACTGTACCAACGGAGGTTTTATAGTTCCGAAATCGAAGAGAGAAGGAGGACAAGAAGTTAGCCGTTCCGAGAACGAACCTTATTTGTGAAGGGCGAGAGTCGAACCCCCGACCTAGCTCACTAGGTAGACACCAACTAGGCTGGTCTATCTCTTTAGTGAAGGAGTATGCTCGGAAACCATGCCAGAACGTTCTCCGAGTGGACTCTGAGGTTGACAAACACTTTAACAAGAACCTGTAGCCCCGGGCTTTAAATTTCTCCCGCCACTCGCGCTCAGACCATCTGAGAGAGCCAGGTCTGGTCTGTCAGACCGTCTGAGAGACCTGGGTCTGAAGCTTTTTGCACCACACACGTTCTGACTGTCTGACAGACCGCGTGAGTGACGGACATAAAGGCCACTTCTCGTTCGGAAAAAAATCGAGTCGTGTGTAGTGGGAACACTCTCAATTAAATCAGGTACATTGCCTACAGGACATTCGGACGAAACTCACAAGTGAGAACGGGCCTTAACTCCCGTGACTATAAATTTATATTGCACTTGGTAGGTAGGTAGATATTTAATAACCTAGTTAACGTTAGGCCTTCATTTGATGCGGCCTCTGCGGTTCTGAATCTGAAATTCCTAAGTGAATTTATATTGCACTTGGTAGGTAGGTAGGTAGATATTTAATAACCTAGTTAACGTTAGGCCTTCATTTGATGCGGCCTCTGCGGTTCTGAATCTGAAATTCCTAAGTACCTACCTAATAATAAAACCGCGCGCTACTCGATTGATTTATATACGTACCTACATACATAGCCTTCGAATAGGGAACCGCGCCTTCAGGTGGGTAGCCAAATTTTTTATTGGGAACAAGCGCGGTAATTTAAGAGGGTAAGGTACCTACCCATTAAGGGTTTCCTTCTGTAAATAACTATCAATAAAAAAAAGTAGGTACCCACAAGTTTCGTGCCTATTATTTTACTTACCTTATCAATCGACCCGGGCCGAGCCTTGGCCACAACAATTCACCTCCAATCATTTCTATCTTGGACCATCCCACCACTTTCAGTTCATTTCCAATTCGAGGCTTGTTTTCCACTCCTTGAGATGTGATAGCACCTCTTTAACTCCTAATGCCTGACACTCACACTCAGACCACCTGCCTGAAAGGCCTCACGAGACTTAGCCAGCAGGACATGTTTCCTCCCAAACGGTTACCCATCCAGATGATAACCACGCACAATGTTACTTCAGTGATCCGCCAACCCGGGAACAGGTGAATTTATGCGCGCTACTCAATTGATTTACGTACCTACATACATATAGCCTTCGAATAGGGAACCGCGCCTTCAGGTGGGTAGCCAAATTTTTTATTGGGAACAAGCGCGGTAATTTAAGTGGGTAAGGTACCTACCCATAAGGGTTTCCTTCTGTAAATAACTATCAATAAAAAAAAGTAGGTACCCACAAGTTTCGTGCCTATTATTTTACATACCTTATCAATCGACCCGGGCCGAGCCTTGGCCACAACAATTCACCTCCAATCATTTCTGTCTTGGACCATCCCACCACTTTCAGTTCATTTCCAATTCGAGGCTTGTTTTGCACTCCTTGAGATGTGATAGCACCTCTTTAACTCCTAATACCTGACACTCACACTCAGACCCAGGTCTGCCAGACGGTCAGAACGTCAGTGGCTGGCATCAGGTCACTCAGGCTTCTCCGCCTCTCCTTCTTTGGAATTTCGACCACCTGCCTGAAAGGCCTCACGAGACTTAGCCAGCAGGACGTGTTTCCTCCCAAACGGTTACCCATCCAGATGATAACCACGCACAATGTTACTTCAGTGATCCGCCAACCCGGGAACAGGTGAATTTAACATGTTCTTGCCGCTGGCTAGAGATTTGTTTTGTTGAGGGTTCGCAGCGGGGGTTTCTTTGCTGGTCCCAACGTACAACCCTTCCTCTTGTCTATTTCTAGCAGTCACTCGTGGAATTTTTCGTGTTATTTTATAGTGGGTAGGTACCTAGTATCTACAAATTTTCTCAACTGCGAAATCCGCTCTTGGCAACCCATGATTTAGGCTCTTGGCAACTTTGGGTCGAAATTGTAGGTCGTTTGATGTTTGATTCAGGACTTTAAAACTCGAAGAAAAAAAACTAAACTTGAGAGAGGAGGACGACTTTTTTAATCTCTGGCCATGTACTAATGTCACACAGTATGAAAAAATGGCCCTTCTTTGATAAACCTCATTATTATTTTCTTGATTTTCATGTTGAATTTTTATTATTTTAAACTTATTAACCGTTACGTTTAATCGTCTTTATGTTTACCGCAAGTTTTGTGCCATATAAAGTGTAACTCATAATATTATCTGTGTTAATTTTTATTGAAACCACACCACCCTGTAATATTCTATTGGAACGGAAGCAATAGACAGACCTGTGTGTGGAATATTAATATTTAGTTTTAAGAATTTAATAGAGAAATATATATTTTTCATATATAAAATAATAAAAGAAATACAGATGTCATATATTTTATATGAACCTTAGATTACTAGTGTACTTAATTTTATTACATTGGGAAGTCAGGACTATTATAAAAGTTAGGCTCTTAAGAATAAGAGAAGATATTAAGAAAGCTAAGATTTTATAAATGAGCATTGAGTAGAGTTGTTTCACAATTCTGGACATCTTTTGTTTTGGTAAACTGAGTTTTTCGTTGTTCATCACTTGGCAAGTTTTTCGCGTGCAGAAAAAACGTCTTATGTCAGCCTCTCACGCTCAGGCTGTAAGAAAGCTAAGATTTTATGAATGAACATTGAGTAGAGTTGTTTCACATTTCTGGACATCTTTTGTTTTGGTAAACTGAGTTTTTCCTTAGTGATGTTCGATCTCGAGTAAAAGATCGATCTTTTGAATCGATTCGAATCGGAAGGCTAAAAATCGATCCATCAGATCGATCTCACCTAAAGAATCGATCTCAAGAAAATCGATCTTCGATCTTTCACGCACTTGTGTTTTGTGACTTTGGTGTGAAAAACTCAAAAACATGAAATAGATACAAGATACAACAGACAAAATCAAATTGCGATTGATTGATTCAATTAGGTAGCTTGCGAAAACGAAATGCGAGTTTTGAATATTTGCGCGCTCACAATGCTCATATTAAAAAAGTAAAAATGCATCTATAGGTCTGTTTTTCATTCCGACGTGTGGTGACCTCGTTAGATAATTTGTTCTCTTATTCCTGGAGGATAAATTAACGTCCATAACTCCGTACTTGTGCTGGATCAGCATTGAAAAACTTTTTCGTGTTATTTTACAGTGGGTATAGGTACCTAGTATCTACAAATTTTCTTAACTGCGAACTCCGCTCTTGGCAACCCATGATTTAGGCTCTTGGCAACTTCGAGTCGAAATTGTAGGTCGTTTGATGTTTGATTCAGGACTTTAAAACTCGAAGAAAAAAAACTAAACTTGAGCAACTAAAAAAAAAATCGAAAAAACCCGAAGTACCTCTCAGAGCTCGCTCCGTCAAGCTCTGTAAACAAAATGATACTGTGAACAATGGAAGAGTCGAAAAAACCCGAAGTACCTCTCAGAGCTCGCTCCGTCAAGCTCTGTAAACAAAATGATACTGTGAACAATGGAAGAGTGATTATTCACAAATCATATTTCTAAATACTTTTGCCTCTCCTCCATCTCTAGGGTCTAGGTGACACTTATATTATCTTGACTATTTCTCCTGAGGTGATTTGATGGTTCCCGTGTGTGAAATAACGAGAGCTGTGATTTTAGATCGGGTGATAGAACGTTGGATCCCTCTCGTGAATTTAGCCCTGGGGTAACGAAAAGGCGGTCTTTTCTTGATTCCTGTGCAGCTTCCATTTTTTTTTTTTAGGACTATTGCACTGCAGGGATACCAAAAGGTAACTACCTAGGTATCTGTTCTTTAATTAGGGTTTCCTTTCCGTGCCAGATGATTCAAGATTTCAATTATTAAATTCACTACGGATAGGATGTAATCCGTCTCCGTGCTGGATAAGTGTACTGTCGTGCATTTGATTCAATGTAAAGTAATATGGAACAAGCTAGACGTAAGGTGACGGATAAGCGTGCGGACCTTCAGAATTAGAGACGGAAGGGTAGTACACCGAGGACTTTTCAGTAAACGGGAAGAAAAATCAGTTCCATGGTTCAATGGTAACTGCACTAGTCTTGCAAGCGACAGAAAAAAATAAAATAAATAGAGTAAACATAGTGATGTTCCTCGAGTTAGAAGGAGATAGTTGTGATGTAAATTTAGTGTTAATTAGTATTCCGAGCACACGACTCCCCGTCACAAGACAGAAGGGGTATCATACCTAGGTACCTGTTTGTCATTTCACACGGTGTCTACAAAGCAACACACTCCCCGTCACAAGACAGAAGGGGTATCATACCTAGGTACCTGTTTGTCATTTCACACGGTGTCTACAAAGCAACACACTCCCCGTCACAAGACAGAAGGGGTATCATACCTAGGTACCTGTTTGTCATTTCACACGGTGTCTACAAAGCAACACACTCCCCGTCACAAGACAGAAGGGGTATCATACCTAGGTACCTGTTTGTCATTTCACACGGTGTCTCTGAAGTTTAGAACACTTCGAGAAATTATCGGGGTTCTTGTATTGGGCCCTTTTTCAAGCGTGAGCCGTGAGTTCTACACAGATCAATTATCCACCAGTAGTTGTTGATTCACCCAGTAGGTACCTTCCTGTTTTGAATGTACTTCGTAGAACCATCGCGCATCGTAAGTAGGTACCATTCTGTTTTGGGTGATAGAAAAATGAATCGCTGAGTGTAAAAAGGGGATTAGTCACATAATTTCGAATTTCACTTTTTTACAGTTTTAGATTCCTTATGGGTAGACGGGTTCGTTTAATGTAAAAATTGGAGTTGTCTGACAAACCTAACTTGTTAATTTTGGCTAAAAAAAATGACCAGGGAAAGTAACCGATATGACTAAAAATTATTCTAAAATAATAAAGAAAAAACACGTAGGTATACCTATTTTCCTTGAAATTGCAGTCATTGCCTATTTTTCTCTGTTTTAAATAATTGACAAAACTTGGGTGAAAATTGTATACATTTACACAACCAAAGTTGTGTAAATAAAGAAATTAAAAAAAAAAATAATAAAATAATAATAATAACTGACAAAAACCATACTAACTATCCCTTCTGATTTCCTAAGGCAGTAATAATGATGGTTCATTGTTTACTAGGGCACTAGCTAGTTAAAATTATAATCATACAGACTTGTAGTCTAAATGGGTACGTTAAAAAAAAGCGGTGAAAATTTAATTGAGTGTAAAACTAAACCGAACTTAAAAACAGGCTTTAGTAGAATAAAGTCGATGTTCCTACCCCTAAAAGAAAACGAAATGAAAATACTAATACATAATAATGAATGATAAATAAATTCCTAAATTAAAAACACTCGATTTCGATTCGCTCAGTTCGTATCAGGAAAATGTGCTTTGGGCAAAATGTTAAAATTTTATTTCATTCTGTACAACGAAAGAGAAAGAATAAGGAGACATTGAAAGAAATAAATAAACCATAAGACCCATATGTAGGCACCTACTATTAGACCATGGAATAAAGTCACTCAATCATTATCGAAAACGATCTTTTTTTTAAGTACTTTCTATTTTTAAATCATGAACTTTTTCGATAGGTAAACGTAACTGTGGTCCACAGCCTATAAGTACATATAACTTTAGTTTAGTGGGTTTTGCAAGAAAAATGGAGCATATGGTGGGAAAATAGCGCAATTTATGGGGAACTGTTTCAATACAATCGTACACATTAAAAGAACCAAAGAATTAATTAATTACACCTTAAACAAATACAATGATTCAGATAAACAGGCTCTGTACCTAAGAGACAGTCTTTATTCTGCTATATTGCTATTCGGCGAAATCTAAAGTCGCTAAAACAACAACAACAACAACAACAGATCGAGGGTTCCATTCCATGATAGTCAACATGGTACCTAAGTATATTATCCATCGATACCACCCGTGCAAAGGATGTGTATGCGTAACCCACTGGTAAGATAGAAAAATACCTGCTTCAACTAAAATAATGTTCAAAGTACTCTACATATAATTCATAAGTAATTTATTTTATTTTTCTAATTAATGGAATTATAAAATAATAAAATATAGTATATACGTAGGTACTATCTCTATAAGCTCATATTAGAATAATTAATTAATGTGAGAAGATAAAAAAGGTAAAACTATATTTAAACAAAATAAAATTCAAAGAGGTAGGTATACCTATACCTATCTAAAGCATCTTTTCTTACAAATCGCTTCAAAATATTTTAGCTCTATGCTCTATCACAGGGTGGACACAAAATATTGTAATATATTAATTACTAGCTGAATTCCGTCGCTTCGCTCCGGAATCCCGCTAGTTCATCACGAGGCATGGCCAAACTTGTAGAAAAGGCATGGCCGAACTAACTAGCTGAATTACGTCGCTTCGCTCCGAAATCCCGCTAGTTCATCACGAGGCATGGCCAAACTTGTAGAAAAGGCATGGCCGAACTTGTAGAAAATAATAAAAAATACGGTCGGGCTGCGCGCTCCCTATTAGCTGTATAGTTATCAAACTAAAAACAGAAACGAAACTCAAAATGTTGGTCGAGAGCGGAACATTTCTCTCCCGCAGTCTCTGCACTCTGTGTATTTCTTATGGCTTTTGCAGGGTTTCCAGGTTGCGTATAAACCTTGAGTATGATCTACACACGCTGTCCACTAGATATGATTTACCTTTCACTCCTCAACTCTCTCTCACTTCCAAACTCCCTATCACTCCCACTGGTTTCTGAATCACTCCCTCCCTCTCCCTCCCCTGAGAGACAGGTACATCTCTTCAGCATTGAACTATGGGGTCAGAAACACACATGGAAAGTGTTTGGTATTTTGGTTTGGTTAAATAATTCATAGCCAACACAGGAGGGAATTAAGAGACAGTTACATCTCTTCATCATTGAACTATGGGGTCAGAAACACACATGGAAAGTGTTTGGTATTTTGGTTTGGTTAAATAATTCATAGCCAACACAGGAGGGAATTCGAAATTTTAAAAGGCTATTTGAACAATAAGTAGGTAACCAACATATGTATAGGTAAATTGACATTAATAAATTAACAAAACTACATTGTTATTAAAATACCTACAAGTAAGCCTGGGGCCCAAGCTAAATATTAGCTCGCAAATAACATAATTTTCCCTAAGAAATAGACAACTTACAGCTGAAAAAACATTTGACATAAATGTAGCTAAAATATCTTATACCAAGAAGCATTACCTTGAGTTTTAATAATGTATTTTGTATAATTTATTTTTTGTCAGGGGCTAAATTAATTGTTTAGAGATATTGATCTCTGGCTTGATGGTGCTGACATTAATAAATTAACAAAACTATATTGTTAATAAAATACCTACAAGTTAGCCTGGGGCCCAAGCTAAATATTAGCTCGAAAATAAGAACATAATTTTCCCTAAGAACTAGACAACTTACAGCTGAAAAAACATCTGACATAAATGTAGCTAAAATATCTTATACCAAGAAGCATTACCTTGAGTTTTGATAATGTATTTTTTTCAGGGGCTAAATTAATTGTTTAGAGATATTGATCTCTGGCTTGATGGTGAGTCTAAATCTCTAAATTGATAAAAAAAAAAAAAAAAAAAAAAAAAAAAAATTCTTTTTTTGCGGGGGAGAACCAATAACAACAAAAATTTCTTCCGAACACTTGCCTAAAATCCGAACAGGAGCGTATGCACCAACATACGTAGTAGTATGCGGTTCAAATCGATTTAATAAAACATGTGTCCTTAGTACGTTATTCATAAGTAGTTAATGATCTATATAGACTAATCGTCGTACAGAAGAAAACTTTCCGTAGTAAGCGAAGACCTAACACCAAGAAGTTG
>NW_007378192.1:114013-117749 GCF_000475195.1 Diaphorina citri
TTGCACAACACCACTTCTCTAGCGCCCAGACTTCACAGACTTGGGAAAGGACGGTGTGTGCAAGTATGTCAGATTCGTACTCACCGACCGAAATGGAATGCCTTGTACTTTAGGCCATCTACACCAATATAAAAAAATCTAGATTTTCCATACATGATGGATGTAGTACAGTATCTATTATAGAGTATAAAACTTTAACTTGTTTCGGTTCGTGATTCGCGGAATATTTTTTTTTTTTTTTTTTTTGCTTTAAACATGGTTGTTCCTGCTGATAGGCCCAGACCTGTCTGTCAGTCATAACGTGAGTGCCTGACAAGGCGCGGTTTTAGAGATTAATCTTTACAATAACAGACGTGTTTATTTTTCGCACACTAACCCCGCGATCTTGGTGATGTTTGGAAGAGTAGACGTACGACTTTGAGTAGCGCGTAGCCGGCTGCAAAACCCCTAACGTATGAAAATGATGTGGAGGCTACAGAGCATTTTCATAGTTAAAAAAAAAAGATGAGTTTCACCGCCGTTTTTGTTTCGTAGCAATTGAACAACTGCTACATTAGACGCATGTGGTCTGTGTCGTAGCATGCCCATCCCGTAGTACGCCTCTCATCAGATGGGCGAGAAGAGACACAATACTTCTCATTTAGGTGCTGGGTCAACACGAGAACACCAGAAAGTAACCCGCTGAAATATTTGCAATCGAAAAACAAGTACAATTTTTTGTCGATGTTGGGATTCGAACCCGGGACCTTCTGCATGGCAAGCAAGCGCGTTACCACTGGACCATTGCCCTCGTGTAGGCTCTACTAGTCGCACGTCTACGCTTCCCAATCTGAGATAGGAGACAGGCCTTACTTGAATCCCCATAACGAGTAGGTACAGCTATAGATCGAGGGTCTTAAAGCAGAGAGAACCCTTCGAAGAATTGCCAGCTAGCTAGGCTGGTTAGGGTTAGCTGTTCTCCTCCCTGTTTATAGTCCCAGTCCCACAGCCAGACGCTAGTCTACTCTCTGTTTAACGTCCCCTAGCCAGACTTTCAAAGACCAAGCACAAGTCCTCACGATGGTTGACTGCGGTTCAGGAAGAGCCAGCCCATCCTCGTCGCCATGTTATGTCGTCTACTCTTTGAAAATGATAACGAGGGCTTTTGTACAATAATAGAACACAAGTTTATTAACACAAATACATTTACAATTTTTACAAGTCCCTAACCCTAGCTGCCGTTACCAAAGACCGAACCCGAATGGCCGACTTGTTTACCTTTTTCCTGAGCCTGCCAAAGGCAGTGTTGCCAGATCTCAGAACAATCTCGAAAAAAATTGTCATTTGGTTGAGCCCCTATAATTTTCGCGGGCAGCCATTTTTTCGTGATGACGTCAGTTCATGCGTCAGTTCGTGATGACGTCAGTTCATGTGTAAACCATGGCTGTTTCAACGTTATTTTTTTGCGACCTTTTAGCGACATTTTAGGGGATTTAGGGACCGTTTTGGAGTGTTTTTGAGTGCGCCAATGCACTTTTTGGGTACTTTTATATCGGAATAGGACTCTATCTCGAAAAAAATTGTCATTTGGTTGAGCCCCATTAAAATAACTTTTTTTTTCTGTTAAAAAAAGGGGGAAATGGTCTGAAACATAATCTCAGTTTAAACTAGGTTTCTAACTTCTAATCAGCAATTTGATTCTGTTAAAAAAAGGGGGAAATGGTCTGAAACATAATCTCAGTTTAAACTAGGTTTCTAACTTCTAATCAGCAATTTGATTGCCTAAAAATGTAAATGTAAATGCAGTTTCTTTGTGTTATTATGTCACAACTTCGGTGCTCACTGCAGCATTGTAGGATTTGTCCAATATCTCAATAATCCTAAAATCCAATGTTTACCTACCATGCTGGCACCGGTCGCTATGCGCATTTATATGTCATCTTTACTAAATTTTCCTCACGAGGCTGAGTGGGCCCCGCAACATCCAGTCACGGAATCAATCATTTGCATGATACAAATTTCTTGAGCGAGTCACGGAATCAATTATTTGTATGATACAAATTTCTTGACCCCGCCGGGAATCGAACCCGGGTCTGCCGCGTGCAAGGCGAGCGCAGTGACCACTACGCCATGGGAGCTACTTTATCATTACCTGTATAACTTATTCAGGAAATGGTTTACAGTTAATAAGAACATAATATGGCAAAATACAGGGAAGTCTCTATCTCGCGTTTCAATTCTCTAAATTCCTCTGACATATCAGCTAGGACTATGATGAGTTTCTTCCTCTCTAATGGATTAGATAGGAACTAGTACAGGGTTTATACGCTTTTCCCGGAATGAAATTCCATGACTATTCCAGAAAATTTCCGTGAGCTTTCCAGAAAATTAGGGGCGGAAATGCTTAAAAATCCACAAGAATACCCCTTCATTTAAAGAAAATATGCAATATGCAGAACGTCAAGGATTATGAGGGGGGAATGCGCCGCAAGCCGTTTTTCGGAAAAACTTGATAATTAATTTGAACATTTTTAATTTTTGACCAGGTGGCAAAGTCGATGACTTTTCCAGAGTTTCTTTAAATTTTTACGATTTCCGTGACTTTTTGGCCAATTTTCAAATTCCATGACTTTTCCAGGTTTTCCGGTTTTTCCAGGTCGCGTGTAAACCCTGTAGTATGATCTACATACGCTGTCCACTAGATATGACTTACCTTTCACTCCTCAACTCTCTCTCACTTCCAAACTCCCTATCACTCCCACTGGTTTCTGAATCACTCCCTCCCTCTCCCTCCCCTGTCCCATCACCTCTCTTCACTCTGTTCCCATAGGCCATGGTCCGTCGCAGTGCTATCTTCATGGTAGACTGCCCACACAGGACACCATTATACTCCATACTATTCCACAGGAATGCCATCAGACTGCAGATGTCCCATCACCTCTCTTCACTCTGTTCCCATAGGCCATAGTACGTCGCAGTGCTATCTTCATGGTAGACTGCCCACACAGGACACCATTATACTCCATACTATTCCACAGGAATGCCATCAGACTGCAGAACACCAGGATGAGTGTGATAATGACAGGTACAATGTTATAGGAGCGCAGGACGGAGGAGAAGGGGAGGTGGCGGTCAAACAGGGAGATGAGAGTGAGGAATGTGGAGAGGATGAGAATGAGGGAGATGTAGAAGAGACGATCCCGCCGCAGCTGAGCCAGGGCGTGACTACACACATCCAATGAACGGAGGAGAGACTGCTTGAGACCACTCAGATGTGAACGAGTATCCGCACAGTCTGAAACAAAAAATACAAGATGAAGATATATAGTATTGAAAAAAAAGATTAGTTTGATAGAGGGAACTGTAACATCCGAGGTCTAATCGTCCTGAAATCGACGAAAGAATGAGGACAGAATAGGAAAAAGCCAGCCGTTCCGGGAACGAAACCTTATCTGTTTAGGATAAAGTTTGAACCGGGCGGAAATCGAACCCGCGATCTAACGCTTACCTACCTTCTACCCTTCACGCGAACCTTCTACCCTTGTTCTACCTTCTACCCTTCACGCGAACTAGGCTGGCCTCTCTCTCTCTTTAGTTTAGATCAGCCATTCTTAACCTATGGTCCGTGGACCACTAGTGGTCCGCGAGAAGGTTTCAGGTGGTCCGCGAGAGGTGAGTAAGGAAAAAGTCATCGTGTCTCTATTT
Organism: Diaphorina citri; assembly: GCF_000475195.1. NCBI lineage: Eukaryota > Metazoa > Arthropoda > Insecta > Hemiptera > Psyllidae > Diaphorina > Diaphorina citri. The sequence goes on from NW_007378192.1 coordinate 117,698, forward strand.
TATATAACATACCCCTAAGAAAGAAAAAAAATCTTTCCTCTTTTCATACAAC
>NW_007378192.1:117868-120206 GCF_000475195.1 Diaphorina citri
ACTAGGGCGCTGGGACCGCGAATGTGTCCGTCTGCGCGATCTTCGATTGATACGCACCTCTCAAAATAGGCTAGGTAGCGGAGGTGGCACGCTGGCGGACAGAAGCATTCAGGCACCCAAGTTAGAGCGCCCGCTTGCTGAAATAGGAATTGTCTAATTCCAAGCAAGAGCCTTGCCGACCGAAGAGGGTTAGGAAGGTTTTAAGGCCCTATTACTTGGAGGCGACAATGTCAAGAGAGGGATAGTTTGGAGAACACGGACAGTGGGATTGTGAAAAGTTTACAATGGTGTGCTCATAATTGTAAAGGTTAAAGTAATGGAGTAGTCCACCTCGGACTGCAGGGTACTATAAGCAAGTCTTGCATATGGTCCAAGCTCTATAAAGTATAAGTCTAGTACTTCGGTAGTTACGACACAAAATTTGATTGGTCCTTTTTGGACGGGGGAGCCTTGAATCGTTGACACACCTCCTAAATGAAATATCCATTCTTGTTATGACCGTCGGACTATTATAAAACGTGGAAGAATTGATTTCTCTGTCCGGTCGGGTCGAGCCGAACTTTCCTATCTCGCGGAACATTCACTAAATTCTTGTTTGATCACCACCTGGGCAGGAAACATGCCCTAGTCGCACCGTTATTTCAGTATTGAACCTCCACGACTGGATAAAACTTAGCCGGTTACCCTTATACTGTTTAAATTTATCCGGATACAGTGGGAGTCATGGAAGAGTTCTTGGGTGTTCTTTTGTAAAGTAGTTTTAGCCAGGTGCGGCAACAAAAGCACTTTTCACCCCCCCCCCCCCGGGCCGGATTTTATCCTAAACAGATAAGGTTCGTTCTCGGAACGGCTGGCTCCCTCCTATCCTGTCTTTCTTCCCTTTTCGGTTTGGGGACGATAAGACCTTAGCAGTTACAGTTCCCTCTATCAAACCTAAAAAATAATAATAATCAAAAAAATAAAAAATGAAAAAAAAAAAAATAATAATAATAATAATAGGTAATAAATAAATCCAAACCTGTTGGTCACTGGAGAGGCCTGGACTAGACAGGCCAGATCTCTGCCGGACACAACGTATGTGTGACGGTTTCTAGGGTTCAATGACCTTGTTTAGACAAGCGCTAAGTGTCGGGGTGAAGGGATTTTTCAGTCCTACTCAGGATAGGAGCGGGGTTTTACCTGAATCCAAGGTCCAGATCTGTACAGGATATGATCTATTCTTTGTCCCTGAGATAGGAGTTTAATCTTCTCGAGTCTTGTGTAGCTATTACGAGAACATTCGAATGTACTCATACAGGCGTGGCCCTGTGGAAACATAAACATGTCGTCAAATTTAGGCTATAAATTCTACGTTCTACCTGAGATTTGACCGATATGGTATCTCCTAATTACCGAGTATAATGGGGCTCAACCACTTTTTTTTTCTTCGCTGATAAAGGAAGTTCGAAACACGCTGATTTCAATAGAAATGCTTAAAATTTCATTATTCTAAGTGTATAGAAACTGGATTCTAAGTGTATAGAAACCGGATTCTAAGTGTATAGAAACCGGATTCTAAGTGTATAGAAACCGGCTTCTAGGTGTATAGAAACTGGATTCTAAGTGTATAGAAACCGGATTCTAAGTGGGTAGAAACCGGATTCTAAGTGGGTAGAAACCGGATTCTAAGTGTATAGAAACCGGCTTCTAGGTGTGTAGAAACTGGATTCTAAGTGTATAGAAACCGGATTCTAAGTGGGTAGAAACCGGATTCTATCTAGGTAGAAACCGGATTCTAAGTGTATAGAAACCGCCAGTATTGTTCTTACCTATAAAGTTAAAATCCTCCACACAGTTGCTAAGTTCCGAGGCAGGTTTCCTGGTTAGTTTAAACACAGCATTGATGGCTTCATGATCTGAATATGAAATATCTCGACCTGGTATACGTTCTTGGAACGAATAATCATGGGACGTCAGCTCCACCTGATGAGGTAATGAAATTGAAATGTTAATACTCGTGTGGTAACATTTGAAAAGTGTCAGGGTGACAGGCCAAGAGGTTTGATAGGGAAAACTGTAACAGCGGAGGTTTCATTATCCCGAATTTGAAGGATGGGAGAAAGCCAGCCGTTCCGAGAACGAACCTTATCTGTTAAGGATAAAGTTCGCCCCGGGATTGAACCCACGACTTACAAGGCAGGCGGTGCACGGTGGGAAGGCGATGGATCGGATAAAACTCTCCACGCCAGCCTAGTTAGCTTCTAGCGCGTCTGCCTTGTAAGCGCCAGGTCGCGGGATCAATCCCCCCCCCCCCCGGGCCGGTTTTTTCCCAAAACAAAAAAGTTTGCTCCCGGGACGG
>NW_007378192.1:120814-138518 GCF_000475195.1 Diaphorina citri
TACTCCCTACATCTTGTCATAGATCTCTTATTTTTAATTGACAAAGCCAAGCCCTAGCGCCTTAAAAAAAAAAAAAAAAAACGAAATTCGTACAACAGGACCCAATAAGAAATTTTTGTAAAAAGTGGATCGTGTGAACTTGGCTTTGGAATGAATGAAACAGCTGATTCATGACCTTGTGTTTGTTTTCATTTCAAGGTTACGAAAAAATCAAAACAAAAATTTTGTGATAAAAAGTCGTTGCTTGTGAAATTTGGTGGATGTGAATTTCCTGATAAGAACTGATAACAGATATGATAAGCATAGGATAAGGACCATCCTAAACTTGTATCCTATAGATAAGTAAGTTGTACAACTTTGGTGCTCATCATTATAACTGCAGGTGGATTTTGAGAGTAGAAAAGTTTGATAGCCTAGGTCAAGGAATGAATCAGCTTTGAGAGAGTGCAAAAAAACTTTATGGTGATGAGAGAAAAATTAAATGATATCTAGCTATACTAGAAAGTAAGGTACAAGTAGATATTTCGAACAGGAAGTTGTGTAAAATGAGTAGCTTTGTGTCCAAAAGGTCAAAATGAAATATTGAATGCAAAAATTATGTAATATTCCCTTGGTCCCTCCAAAATTACATGGCAACATTCTTTGCAATTATGTACTTTAAATTCAGGGTCAAGGTTCTGTTGAATAGATAATAAAGCCCTGTACATGTTTGTAACAAATTCAAATTGTTAAATTATAATGTGATTGAGCTAGAAATATTTTGTGATGTAAAATTTCCAACTGTTGCATATTTCATCATTTGTATTTCCTAGTGCTTTGGTTGACTGGAAAAACCTCACTCAGGAAAATCAAGTAGAAACAACCATGAAAAATATCAGGAATTAAAATACTTTATGTTTTATTTATGTTTGAACAATGAGCTGATAACTTCTCTTTCTTTTACTTTTCCAGGTTCAAATTAAACTCCCTCCATCTCTAGTCACCATGGGAGAACCAGACAACAGTTTCCTACAGAAAGTTAGGGTTGGGACATCGACATCGATGTTTTGAAAACATCGATACATCGGAACAAAAACATCGATGTCAACATCGATGTTTTTCTTTCGATGGAAACATCGAACATCGATGTTTTATTTTTCGATGTTCGATGTTTTTGAAGACCACAGATAAGTCTGTGGTATTATTAGAAAAAGTCTGTGGAAAGGACTTTCTTTTGTTTACAAGTTTACATTATTTTGTCCCGCTTCATATTTTACAATATTTTTGTGAGTTTGAAATTTTGAATAGCTTAATATGGAAAATAATTCTTTTTGAACTATGAAGGTTTAAATTAAACAAGGACTTTTGAGACATACTGTATAGACTGTGTAGGTATTGAGTGGATCCCTAAGCTATAATACCGAAAATCCGAAAAACATCGAAATCCCGATAATATCGATCATCGATGTTTTTGATTACGATACATCGGGTACTCGATATATCGAAGTTTAAAAACATCGATGTATCGAACATCGATGTTTTCGTCTCGATGTCCCAACCCTAGCCTGATAATATTTTGCACCTTCTTAACTAAAGAGACAGGCCAGCCCAGCTCGCTTGAAGGGTAGAGCGCCTTGTAAGTGATTTAAGTACAGAAAGTCAAAAATGATCCACATGCATATCTTGGATTTGCGGGATGTTTAGCCACAGCCGGCTATGGTCTTTATAATTTCAAGAATCGGGAAATCTCCGCATCATTGTTCCTAACAAGGTTAAGAGTCATTGCACAGAGTGTGTTTGTAGTTACATTGACAGCTGGTGTAGGATATCAACGTGATTTAAGAACAACTAGTGGTGGACCCGTCCTTTGTACGGGATCAGCGTGGCATAAGAGTCATAACTTTGAGGTGCTGCCATTTTGAATCGGCATGGAATATGACAAATTTAAATAGCCTATGTCACCCTCAGTACTCTTCTCAAGAACCACAAAAAATTTCATCAAAATCGGTCAAGCCGTTTTTTCGTAAAAAGGGTTAAAATCAATCAATCAGATTGCTACACCCAAGAGTTAAACTTGAGTTCAAATTCTGATTGTGATCCCGGCCATTACCCTGTGTTATTCCGAGTTAGGCTTATCTCACATGGGAAGCGTAGCGCGGAGTCACCTGTAAAACCAAACCTATGCACTCTATAGACTCTACACACATCCATTATTTTCATAGGTTTCGATTTGCAAATTGCCTGCAACTAAAACTATGCACGCTACTAAAACTATGATTTCAATATAATGTGAGACGCTACACCCAAGAGTTAAACTTGAGTTCAAATTCTGATTGTGATCCCGGCCATTACCCTGTATTATTCCGAGTTAGGCTTATATCACATGGGAAGCGTAGCGCGGAGTCACCTGTAAAACGAAACCTATGCACTCTATAGACTCTACACACATCCATTATTTTCATAGGTTTCGATTTGCAGGCAATTGCACGCTACTAAAACTATGATTTCAATATAATGTGAGACGAGCCTTAGGGTGCCCGCAGAACGAGGAATTCAAGATTCAAGATGAAGTATATTCAGGCGGAACATCCGGAAACAATGCGGGTGAAATCCAGAAAGAAGCGCACGCAGAACGATGTTGAATTTTCCAGAAAAATTTTCAAGCTGATCATTGAAACCCATTGAATTTGCATCAAAAACAAAACATTTTGTTCTTGAAAATTTTTCCTGAAACATTGTTTCTGAAATTTATCTCGAATGCTTCGTTCTGCGCGGTCTCATAAGAATGTGTACGTTTGTTTTTTTTAATCTTACGACTTCATCTTGAATTCCTCGTTCTGTGGGAACCCTTAGTTATCAGAGTCACCTGACTCACCGCTTTAGTCATTCATCTTGAATTCCTCGTTCTGTGGGAACCCTTAGTTATCAGAGTCACCTGACTCACCGCTTTAGTCATCGCGTCCGTCAGTCGCGCATAATGTAGAATGATCTGCAGGCACAAATCCTCCGTCTCTACATTCAGATCTCCGGCTAATACACAGAGGTCTGCACTGGCTGCTGTTACGCGTATGAATTGCGCCAGATCGAACGCCTGTATGAGACGATGCGCAAAATATTCGTCATTGTCACGGTCATATTGCGCATGGAGCTGAAACATGACGTACCATAGCTAGAAACCGGCTTCTAGGTGTATAGAAACTGGATTCTAAGTGTATAGAAACCGGATTCTAAGTGTATAGAAACCGGCTTCTAGGTGTATAGAAACTGGATTCTAAGTGTATAGAAACCGGATTCTAAGTGTATAGAAACCGGCTTCTAGGTGTATAGAAACTGGATTCTAAGTGTATAGAAACCGGATTCTAAGTGTATAGAAACCGGCTTCTAGGTGTATAGAAACTGGATTCTAAGTGTATAGAAACCGGATTCTAAGTGTATAGAAACCGGCTTCTAGGTGTATAGAAACTGGATTCTAAGTGTATAGAAACCGGATTCTAAGTGTATAGAAACCGGCTTCTAGGTGTATAGAAACTGGATTCTAAGTGTATAGAAACCGGATTCTAAGTGTATAGAAACCGGCTTCTAGGTGTATAGAAACTGGATTCTAAGTGTATAGAAACCGGATTCTAAGTGTATAGAAACCGGCTTCTAGGTGTATAGAAACTGGATTCTAAGTGTATAGAAACCGGATTCTAAGTGTATAGAAACCGGCTTCTAGGTGTATAGAAACTGGATTCTAAGTGTATAGAAACCGGATTCTAAGTGTATAGAAACCGGCTTCTAGGTGTATAGAAACTGGATTCTAAGTGTATAGAAACCGGATTCTAAGTGTATAGAAACCGGCTTCTAGGTGTATAGAAACTGGATTCTAAGTGTATAGAAACCGGATTCTAAGTGTATAGAAACCGGCTTCTAGGTGTATAGAAACTGGATTCTAAGTGTATAGAAACCGGATTCTAAGTGTATAGAAACCGGCTTCTAGGTGTATAGAAACTGGATTCTAAGTGTATAGAAACCGGATTCTAAGTGTATAGAAACCGGCTTCTAGGTGTATAGAAACTGGATTCTAAGTGTATAGAAACCGGATTCTAAGTGTATAGAAACCGGCTTCTAGGTGTATAGAAACTGGATTCTAAGTGTATAGAAACCGGATTCTAAGTGTATAGAAACCGGCTTCTAGGTGTATAGAAACTGGATTCTAAGTGTATAGAAACCGGATTCTAAGTGTATAGAAACCGGCTTCTAGGTGTATAGAAACTGGATTCTAAGTGTATAGAAACCGGATTCTAAGTGTATAGAAACCGGCTTCTAGGTGTATAGAAACTGGATTCTAAGTGTATAGAAACCGGATTCTAAGTGTATAGAAACCGGCTTCTAGGTGTATAGAAACTGGATTCTAAGTGTATAGAAACCGGATTCTAAGTGTATAGAAACCGGCTTCTAGGTGTATAGAAACTGGATTCTAAGTGTATAGAAACCGGATTCTAAGTGTATAGAAACCGGCTTCTAGGTGTATAGAAACTGGATTCTAAGTGTATAGAAACCGGATTCTAAGTGTATAGAAACCGGCTTCTAGGTGTATAGAAACTGGATTCTAAGTGTATAGAAACCGGATTCTAAGTGTATAGAAACCGGCTTCTAGGTGTATAGAAACTGGATTCTAAGTGTATAGAAACCGGATTCTAAGTGTATAGAAACCGGCTTCTAGGTGTATAGAAACTGGATTCTAAGTGTATAGAAACCGGATTCTAAGTGTATAGAAACCGGCTTCTAGGTGTATAGAAACTGGATTCTAAGTGTATAGAAACCGGATTCTAAGTGTATAGAAACCGGCTTCTAGGTGTATAGAAACTGGATTCTAAGTGTATAGAAACCGGATTCTAAGTGTATAGAAACCGGCTTCTAGGTGTATAGAAACTGGATTCTAAGTGTATAGAAACCGGATTCTAAGTGTATAGAAACCGGCTTCTAGGTGTATAGAAACTGGATTCTAAGTGTATAGAAACCGGATTCTAAGTGTATAGAAACCGGCTTCTAGGTGTATAGAAACTGGATTCTAAGTGTATAGAAACCGGATTCTAAGTGTATAGAAACCGGCTTCTAGGTGTATAGAAACTGGATTCTAAGTGTATAGAAACCGGATTCTAAGTGTATAGAAACCGGCTTCTAGGTGTATAGAAACTGGATTCTAAGTGTATAGAAACCGGATTCTAAGTGTATAGAAACCGGCTTCTAGGTGTATAGAAACTGGATTCTAAGTGTATAGACTAGATAAATTCCACGCAATAACAAGTGACAGAAAAGTTTTTGTATGTATTTTAAAGAATTGTGATCGTGTGGTCGTTTTTAAAAACGCTTACGACAATCACTAGCCGGGCGCTGTAAAAACAGTCATGTTCCTCATGACGAGGCATTTGGTTTTCATCGTGACGTTCGCAGCGCTACTTCACACATCCCGTGTTAGTGGTGGAGAAATATTTGGTGTTCGGGATGACGAGTACCCAGCTGTGGTTCATTTGGAAATCAGTGGCGATCCACGTCATGTGCCCGGGTGTTGTCCTCGGTGCTCTGGGGTTCTAGTGTCTCTCAAGTATGTTGCTACTGTGGCTACGTGTCTGTGGAGTACACAAGAGTTTCAGCCTCAACCCGAGAACATTGAAGTCTTTGCCGGTAATGTTTCCTTCACAATCAATAAGCTTTGTCATATTATTCATAATGTTCTTCTCTTGCCATAATGCTCCATTAGGAGTGCCGATGTACTATCATTATTCTTCTTCTCTCTTACCAAATCTGTTGCTGTCACCAAAACCATCAATTTTTTGTCACCAGAGGTTTGTATCTTTAGTAGCACTGGAACCACAATCACACTTGTCATTGTTACTGTACCCTCCTGGCGACTAGATTAAGAGACTTCTCTCTTTATTTCCAGGTACAAGTGAGGTGTCGGGCAAAGTATTCAATGGTAACTCCCTTCACTACGGGTATGGCGCCTGTAGTCGCTCCGTGCAACGCGTCAAAGCCCTGGACGTTATCTACCACAAGAAGTTCCATCCTCAGTTCTTCATACTACGCCATGATGTCGCTCTGGTGGTGATTCCGAGACTTCAGGCGACTCGCTTTGTGCGGCCTATTGAGATGAGCTTCGATATGTTTGATCAAGTCAGCGTCGCCAATAAGGATTGCAAGATTGTCGGTAAGTTTGACTGTCGGAACATTTTGATGATGTATCGCAGACGCTATTAGACGTAGAAAGAAGTTAGAACTACCTTCTTACTTTAGAATCCGTGGGCCTTCGCTTCCTTCACTCATTTCAGTTCTTGACGTTCCTCATCCTGTCGTCTTCATGAAAAGTACCGAGTTATTACTAACCCCCTCTTTTCAGGTCTACACTCTCATGTCAACACTATATTCGTCCATTTTTGGATGTTTTGCATACGTTTGAACTTGCGCAGAAGCCCAAAGTGTATAACACCACGAAAATGTAGACCCGGCGTCACCTGGCCAAAAGCGAACCACTACATTACTGAGTTCCTACGTTGTGTTGCGCGTTGGTTTGCTACGTTGACTGATAAACACCCTTCCTTGGTTTCAGGTTTCGGCATCCAGAAGTTTCCGCGGGCAGGCTATTTCAGTCTGTTTGCTTGGCTACAACCCATGACCCGATGGGAGAGAGATGTAACGGTACGGAATGGATGCATGGGGAAACCACGCGATTGGAATAAGAGGAAGTGGCATGCTATGATACATGGCTCATTGTGCTCTACAGTATATTCGAGTAAGTAAATAATATACTGGGCTCAAGACCTAATCGGTCAGTCCAGAGTCCAAGTCGTATTTAGAATCCAAAGGATTAGTGATTGTCCACAGAAGGGTACTTGTATTCAATATCTTGTAACTTTTTCAAGTTTTGAAAAGTAAATGTACAGGTAATGAAATGAGTGCATAATTGCATATACTGCATATGCAACAGGACATTCCATTCATTGTTGCAATGCCAGCAAAGCTGCCTAATCAATAGTTTACTAATTTGACTACCGTATAGATATCAATAGTTTACTGATTTGACTTCCTGTACAGGTGAGACTCGTGTGTGTTGGAATGATCGCGGTGCTGCTCTTATCTGCAATGGTTACCTCACCGGACTTGTGCAAGCTCAATTTGAAGACAACGGCAAGCTTGACCTCACACTCCGACAATGTGCAGATGTAGACACTAGTGATGACACTATAAAACCAACAGGACGACAACAGCATGGTACTCGACAGCAGGTCATCTTCTTGAATATGAAATATATTGCCGAATTGATACCGGAACAGATGGTGAGATTTCTTTTGCCTCTATTCAGTAGTGTGGTCATTCACTTTTAAATGTAACTATTCTACTGAGCTATTCAAATCCCGGAGGTTTCAGTCTAGTGAGGACAACAGAATTCAGCTCTCCGGATAGTAACGACATTGAAAAGTGAATAGAAACTTTACCTTACCCATCACCCCAAGTCAAAATATTGAAAACCTTAATTTTACTACGGGGTAAAGTAAATTCAATACTATCTTACAGCATAAACAAGGTTTCTTCCTTTTTAATTTCCAGTGGATTTATTAATATGTATCCATCAATAACGAAATTGCATATTATCGCAGGTACGCACCAAAGATCTTCAGTGGACTTGCGCTATTAAAGACGATGCAAACTCCCTCAATACTATCTTACAGCATAAACAAGGTTTCTTCCTTTTTTTATTTCCAGTGGATTTATTAATATCCATCAATAACGAAATTGCATATTATCGCAGGTACGCACCAAAGATCTTCAGTGGACTTGCGCTATTAAAGACGATGCAAACTCCTCAACTAACCTTACAACCACCGGGCGGAATATGATACAGGGTAAGTCCATGATTACTTCTATGCATGCTATAGCCCAAAGCATAGTAAATCCAGTGATATAACAGAGGTCCCAGAGTCAACAAAATACCAAAGTTTCACCCAGGGGTCCAGAGTGATTCATGCTTCTAACTTTTCTTGACTGAATAGGAAATGGTAACTATGGCAATTCATGTCATCCTAACTAGCTCATTCAATCTTTCATTTCCCTCAACGCCTTCAGATCTGGTGGTCATGATCAACAACACCGGCAACACCTCACCAACACTCAGTACTCAACCATCAACCAAAACAGTAGCACAACTACCCACCTGGCCATCTAAACCCATCAACCCACTTCAACCCGCACTAGGGCAAATTAAAAAAACGACAACGACCGAACGAGTTGCTCCAACATTGTGGGAAATGACCGAACTCACACTAGAACAAACAACAGCCGAAGTGAGGAACCCGAATGTAAAAAATGAAATGGAAAGGGTTCCTGTTGAAGAAGTCATTGAAGATGTAGTGGAAGAATTTGCAAACCCGCCAGAATGGGTGAAGAACAGAAACGCCAAGAAAAAGACAATGCCTGTGCTCGATTTTGAACCTCTCAGAGATGTGGAGTTCGATGAACTGCCCGAGTTTGGAATGGATTTGAAAACTTCAGATCAGAATGTTGAGGCCAATGTGGATGATACGACCAATGAGAATAATGTGAGTGAATCTTTACTCTTGTGTATCAATCTAAATTTCGTATTTTGTTCATTATAAAGATACTCAATGAAATGTCTCAGGTGGCGATTTAATGTACACCCAAATCCAAGCGTTAAGAGGATTTTTCACAAGGTACTTATCTGAATTCTGCAAAACCGACTACATATCCTTGCTCCTCGCAAAAAACACTATAACTTTGGCACAAGTATGAAATTTTTAGACACTGTAAAACTATCAAAATAAATTGTTTAATAATTATTTTTAGGGAGCACGAAGTAAAGCGTGTACACTCCGAATCAAGAATTTCGTATTTTGTTCATTATAAAGATACTCAATGAAATGTCTCAGGTGGCGATTTAATGTACACCCAAATCCAAGCGTTAAGAGGACACTATACAGCTACTCAATGAAATGTCTCAGGTGGCGATTTAATGTACACCCAAATCCAAGCGTTAAGAGGAACTATTTTTAAGATGTTCACATCCTTTTATTTTTAGGGAGCACGAAGTAAAGCGTGTACACATGTACAGCTCCCATGGCTTAGTGGTCACTGAGCTCGCCTTGCACATGGGAGACCCAGGTTTGATTCCCGGCGGGGTCAACAAATTTGTATCATGCAAATGATTGATTCCGTGACTGGCTGTTGCGGGGCCCACTCAGCCTTGTGAGGAAAATGAGTAGCTATTACATATAAATGCACATAGCAACCGGTGCCAGCATGGTAGGTAAACATTGGATTTTAGGATTATTATTCATTACCACTTGTCTCGCTGGAGGACGTAAAACTGAGACAAAACCAGCCCTGTCAAGCCACAGACAATAACACTGGCTCTTTTGAGGGTACCTGACACATCCTTTCAACAAACCCTCAACCTCTACTCATCTCCCTTCGATTTTCCACCCATTCACAGCCATTCAACAAGACCTTGACGCAAGTGCATCACCTAGCCATTGTTCTCAATACACATACACAGCGGGCATGTAGCGGTGTATTCATCACGCCGCAGTCCATATTGACCGCTGCTTCCTGTCTGGTGCGGCAAGAGGAGAATTATATGCCACTACATAGTAACGTGTACCGGATAATTACCGGACATAGTAATGGACTGATCGACTTCTGTTCAGATCGCATCCGGACATATCCAGTACAGAATATCACCATACTTAACCAAGGTAATACAGTGCTTTCATTTATGACTATATTGACTATAGTCTGGCGTAAACAAAGGAAGGGAGGGTCCGGACCCCGAGTAACTCTGTTAATCCGTGCACCACACCGTTTGAGATTATTCTATAAATAAAGTACATATTTATCAACAGCACATCCCGTTTCTCCTCACTGCAGGGCCTAGGAAACCATGGCAAATGTATCGCAAGTCTCACATCTTACCCTACACGGAGATTTACAATCTGGCTGTGGTGACCATAGTCGGATCTCATCTGAGCAATGAATCCTATGCTCCCATAGACTATCACACGTGGGACCTTCTACCACTACAGCAACACCTTGGGGAGAAGCCTATAGCTCTCTCAACAACCTTGGCTCTCGGGTTAGTCACATACTTTTTAATAAGAGAGGCAGAGCGGCCATTAACTGTCAAGGCATTCTTGAATCAATTCAATTGTCCTCATGGGCTCCGTTGAGGACACTTCTATATTCATTAGCATGGTTTGCTTATTTTCTCTTGGGTAGGTACTAGGCGAGGGTCGATGGTCTGTTCTCCATTGTGGACGCCTACTTAGGAACGGGTGCATTAACAAAGGTTTTGATAGTCATAAGTCATAAAAGAAAAAAAATAGAAGATATGTACTGTCTTTGGGGGGAACTACATATTAAATTAAAATGGAATGAATCTTTCCTTAACAGATATTTGGATGGAAACTCCACCTCCAGCCAAATGGAAGACACAACCCCTCTCCCAGCTCATGATGATGGTATTGATAGTTCTACTGGTTCCCCACCAGACAGCGCCACAATGCGGTGTACTATGTTTGGATACGGACATTTCAACTTCCCATACACCAATCAGAGGGACAGGATAGGTAAGTATTCTACTGCCGCGCAGCTATCGCTTGCTAGCCATGCAGAAGGTCCCGGGTTCGATCCGCACCATCGCATCGACAAAAATTTGTTCTCTTTTTTTTTCGATCGCAAATATTTCAAGGGGTTACTTTCAGTTGTTCTCGTGTTGACCCAACACCTAAATAGGTATTATTGTGTCTCTTATGTAGGTATAAGAGTCCTTGAGTTATGTTTCTTATGCAGAATAATGTATTTGATAGCCTGAAGATAAAAAAGATTACTAAAATTACATAACTATAACAAGTTAGTATGTAGGTATAAGAGTCCTTGAGTTATGTTTCTTATGCAGAATAATGTATTTGATAGCCTGAAGATAAAAAAGATTACTAAAATTACCAAGAGACAAAACGTTTGTGTGCTCAGAGAAAAACTAAAAGTTAGGACAAAACTACAGATTTATTTTCAAAAGAAGGTACGTATTATAACACAAGTTTGGTTAGTAAATAATGGTGACATTTCAGAAAATAGCATGATAGAAAAAAAAAAAAAAAAAATATTATAAATTTATCATCTTATCGAACAATTCAATTAAAAAACTTTATTCACTGTCGTGCCATACACCAGGGCAAAGAAATAAAATATAGCAACAAGCTACAATACATGTGTATTGTGTATCAAAAGCAGGTGCATCATACCACACATTACAATTACAATTTATCTGAAACACATGTGTATGCCTGTGAGTATGTGACGACTTACGAATGACCTTCACAAATTAAATAACATGGTACACCTATAATCCGCTTTATTCTATTTTTTCTATTATTTCCCTATCAAACCCAAAACACGAGATAAACCAGATATCGATAGAAACAATTCCCAAACATCATAATAAACATAATATCTTGTTTGATTGTATTGCCCCGCAAAAAAATTGAAATTAATAAAATTTGATGTTTTTCCCTTCTAATAAAATTTCTTACAATTAGGTATGTACCTTTCCCCGAGGAGATAATATTGGTACAGTTACTCCTACTCGTGAAAAATAGCAGTGAAACTTATTCATAGGGGTAGGTAAAAAATTAACAACTGATAAGTACTTAGTAGGTACAACTGACACAGAGGAAAGCTGAAATTCCAAGTTAGAGAAAGGTTATTGATTAATGGGAGGATCAGTACAATAAAAATAGAAAGAGTACTAATTCTACAGATATATTGAAAAAGTTTAGGATGGTGAGCGGGAGCGTAGTTTACGTGGTGGGGACACGCTACCTCCCCAGGTTGGGGATCGCTCACGTTTCCTGGAGGCAGGAGAGACAGAACTCTTGCGTGAACCAGGGGATGGTGATTTACTGATAGAGCGTGATATCTTGCGTGCAGGGGAGTGAGAGGGTTTACGCACGGGGGAGCGAGACGTTTTCCTTGAAGGAGAGCGCGATGCTTTACGCGGGGATCGTGATGGTTTACGCGGGGAACGCGATATCTTCCTAGGGGAAGGAGAGCGGCGTCTTGAGATAGAACGACTCACACTTCTTGATTTAGACTTGGGCGGGGGAGAGCGAGAGGAGGACTTGCTCTTGTCTTTACTTCTGGAACGTTTTCGTACACTTCCCGCCTTACGATCACGTTTCTTATCATCATAACGTCGAGGTGAACGCTTGCGTGATCTGGAGCGTGTACGTCTCTTGCTACGTGAGGATCTCTTACGATCACGAGACACAGAACGTCTACCACGTGATCTTGATCTTCTTCTCTCACGTGACCGACGTCTCGAACCACGACTTCTAGATCGTCTCCTATCTCTAGAGCGAGATCTAGAGCGACGTCCACTACGATGAGAACGATGACGAGATCTAGAGCGATGACGAGACCGGGAACGTCTTCTAGACCGTGACCTTGAGCGACGACGTCTTCCTCGAGACCGGGAGCGAGACCGATGACGTCTTACTGGACTATGACTTTTCTTCTTGTCCTTGGATAGAATTCCAATCACGGGATCAATTGCTGCTGAAATCATGTTCTGTGCTTCTTTCACACGTGACATGGCTTCTTCTATTTCTCGTTGAGCAGCTTCATTACTTTTAGCTTCAGGTTTTTGAATGGATTGTGTTGAATGAAACATTTGCAATGTTTTACCTTTCAAATTTGTTCCATTTAGTTTCAATGCAGGGATGACACATGCTTGATCAGAAAATTCAACGAGAGCATATTTGTTTGTATCATTTTCACGAGTACAAAACCTGATATAATTCACTGTGCCAACTTTTTGAAAGAAATCTACAAGTTCTTGAGGACTGACAGACTCTTCAATATTAATAGCAACCAGTGTTCTACGAATTTCTTCAATTTTCTTTGTATCGTAAGTTATCGGAAGAGGAGGATACTGTGGTAATCCATGTTGAACAAGCACAGGATCATGTGTAGAAATAACTTGATTTGGGGGTACACCTTCAATCTGGTTGGTTACATGAGCAGGTAGTTTTGGTTCTCCTGAGTTAGGTCCTTGTTGTTGGGCAGCAATTTCCAATGCTCGCTGTTCATCAGGAATCTCACCACTATTGTAAGGTGTTACAACCAGAGCTCTGTCAATGAATACAGTGTTGGTCAAATGCTGAGAGATACCAACACATTTTTCATCAAAAAACTTGACATAACAGATCCTGGACTGTACAGGGATAGACACATCCCTTGCAATTGGATAGAGCCTCAAGTCTTCTACCTTACCGAGATAGCCAAACAATGTTTGCATTTGATCCCGGGTAGCCTGAGGGGCAATGTTTGCCACTTGTACGACTTTTGTCTTGACTGGGGCTACGGTATCCACTGCCATAACGGCTATTAGTTACCTTCAATGATTTAAATACAATAGAGATATAGGTAGGTACAAGCATGAGGCATGAATAGATGCCTTAGCTCTTCTTGACACTTACGTTATTGTTGTGTCCACAACGTTCAACTCAAACCAGAGACATTACATTTATAACTAATTAAGCACGCATTCTTGAGAATAAAACGTAAAACAAGACGTAAAAAGACGTTTCCGAACGGAAAAACGTTCTGATACGAAAAAACTCCTCGAAATATTCACCGAAAAAAAAAACCAGAAAAGGAGAAAGGAGTTGTCTTGATTTTGAATGAAGAAAATTCAATATGGCGACCATACAAGTGTACCAACCTAATCCAGAAAAGGAGAAAGGAGTTGTCTTGATTTTGAATGAAGAAAATTCAATATGGCGACCATACAAGTGTACCAACCTAATCAAAAGTTTCTATCTTATCTTATTTATCAAATGATCCCAGGGCCGTAACTAAGGCCGTGGTTATGAACAGGGCTGAGATAGGCCATTCTGAGATGTTCTTGGCAAGTGGAAAATGATGTGGTAACTTAACACAGAGCATCGTAGGACATCGTCGGACTTTTTGCGTGTAAAGTTGGCGGGAAATTCGAATTTTTGATTTTTTTTCCGCAACTTGTACAATCTGAATTCATTTTTTACTTTTTATCTTTAGTTTGCACGTTTATATTATACTTTTCATTTATATTAGCTAATAAAAACAAGCAAATTACAAAGCAAACAAAAATAAATATAAAATGAATTTTAAAAATTGCCGCCGGAACAGTTATCTCACGTCGTCCGAGCTCATCTCAGCCCTGTTCAGGCCGTGGTTATGAACAGGGCCATCGTAGGACAACGTCGGACTTTTTGCGTGTAAAGTTGGCGGGAAATTAGAATTTTTGATTTTTTTTCCGCAACTTGTACAATCTGAATTCATTTTTTACTTTTTATCTTTAGTTTGCACGTTTATATTATACTTTTCATTTATATTAGCTATTAAAAACAAGCAAATTACAAAGCAAACAAAAATAAATATAAAATGAATTTTAAAAATTGCCGCCGGAACAGTTATCTCACGTCGTCCGAGCTCATCTCAGCCCTGAGGCCGTGGTTATGAACAGGGCCATCGTAGGACAACGTCGGACTTTTTGCGTGTAAAGTTGGCGGGAAATTAGAATTTTTGATTTTTTTTCCGCAACTTGTACAATCTGAATTCATTTTTTACTTTTTATCTTTAGTTTGCACGTTTATATTATACTTTTCATTTATATTAGCTACTAGCTGAATTCCGTCGCTTCGCTCCGGAATCCCGCTAGTTTATCAGTGATGAAGGGCACTATCTCCTATTCTCCTCCCTCCAGTACTTGAGCTCCTTGCTCCTTGGAGTTGGCTGATGGAGGGAGTGATGAAGGGCACTATCTCCTATTCTCCTCCCTCCAGTACTTGAGCTCCTTGCTCCTTGGAGTTGGCTGATGGAGTCTTGGAGTCTGTCAGTGTCTCCACTCTTAGTGATTTTTCACTAAATTTAGTGAATTCTTGGCAAATCTAGTGATTTAGTGATTTGATTTGAGGTCAAAATCTAGTGATTTTTGAAAGAAATGTAATTTCATTGCAAAATTGCCCCTCAAGCTGAAAAAATAGACCATTTTTCCTCAGAAACCCACAATTTTTTGCCCCTTTAAATTAGTCACGTATGCAATATGCACTGCTTTGAATTTAGGCCCGGTTTGAGTATGTAAAAAAAGTGAATTTTTCACCAAAAATTCGCGATTTTTCGTCAAATCCGTCAAAAATTTTCAAAAAAAAAAAAAAATTGGGTCCAAAATTTTTTCGATCAGCTGATTTGGAAATCTCATTTCGGTGAAAAATCTTGAAAAATTTCCACTTGATCCAGGCCTTAGTGAAAGCGCTTCACACATTTTTTTTTTTTTTTTTTATCAGACCTACTATAAACCAGCGGCGCGGCAATAGTACCTTGAAAGCACACCAGTTCCGCATAGATCACTGAAGTTGAGCACGGTTGCGCGTGGTTAGTACCTGGATGGGTGACCATCTGATAGCCAATAGCGTGCTGCTAGCTTGAAAAAAAAAAAAAGTTATTGGGGTCATAGAAAGTAAAGTTAACCAGTTTTTCCATTGTCTATAGAGGATTTTTTTACTATAAAAATGAGTAGGTATATGAGACTTCTACCCTCAAAAACCACGGGTAAACTATCATATTTGGCAGAATTTAGAAATCTATAGTGATTTTCAAGTCAAATCTAGTGATTTTTTTACTTTCTATTACTACAGTATAGCGGAGCTATACTAGTAATGAAAGTATTGCAATCGGTCCAAATTTTCAAAATCGGGACTGAAGAAAGTTGTTTGTAAATCAGTATTTTTGTAATTTGTTAAATATGGCCAACCCCATGCAAAATTTTGTGCTGAATTCATTTATGCCAGCTAAAATAAGTTTTGATGTTGTTTTGACCTTCAAAAGGCTCATTTCCTTCAAAGGTCCCTGAAACTAGAAAGTTGTGAAGTGAATCAGATCACGTGTTATTTTGTACATTTTGCCCCCGAGGTTTGTTTGAGGGTACCCTTAGAGGGTACCAAGTCATTCATTTAACCAAGTAAGTTGTAATTCATCTAAAAGATGTCTTTTAGGGGTCTTTGACCGAATTTCGAATTTCCCGCCAACTTTTCTCGCAAAAAGGCCGACAATGGCCTAGCTCAGCCCAGTACATAAACACAGCCCCAATGCAAAACTGTAGAAACAATATCCTATCTCACCTCGTCCGAGCTCATCTCAGCCCTGTACATAAACACACCCTCAGTGTGATCCTGTCATCCTGTGATCACTGTGATGTGATCAGTGTCATCAGTGATCGTCTGGTTCTCCTTGGTTTGACCTTTCTCATTTCTCAATAGAATAGAATTTATTAGAATTTCTAATTAATAAAATAGAGTTTGTTAAAATAGACCTACTAATAATTATTTCACAGTGCGTGATACCAATACCATACCTACTTAAAACAATGTGGAATTTTGTTGGAGGAGCATTTGTTGGCCTTATTGTAGGCCTTGTCGTACTTTTGAATGGTAGACAAAAAATAGAATATAGACAAAGCAGGTTAGAAAAGAAAGAACAAAAACTGAAAGCAGAAAAAGAACAAAAACTGAAAGCAGAAAAAGAACAAAAACTGAAAGCAGAAAAGGAACAAAAACTGAAAGCAGAACAAGAACAAAAACTGAAAGCAGAAAAAGAACAAAAAATGAAAGAGGAAGAGGCAGCTAAAGAACGCAAAGAAGAAAAGCGTAAGATGAGTCCAGTTTGTCCTAAAAGCAAAAAATGTCAAAATAAACAATGCAATCATCGAAGCCAAACAGTGTGTTCTAATTGTTATGTTCACTTGTGTTCAGAGTGTCATAAGACTGATGACAAGTGTTCTTTATGTAACAGACAAGGGACAGTGCAAACATTTGGATCAAGCTACATTCTTTGTGATGCTGAAGTAAGCAAAGGATCTCAACATGATTTTGATTGTTTCCTCAACACATGGATTGTTATGTTCACTTGTGTTCAGAGTGTCATAAGACTGATGACAAGTGTTCTTTATGTAACAGACAAGGGACAATGCAAACATTTGGATCAAGCTACATTCTTTGTGATGCTGAAGTAAGCAAAGGATCTCAACATGATTTTGATTGTTTCCTCAACACATGTAAACACGTCTTCCACAAAGAATGTTTGCTTGAATGGTATAAAAAAGAGAAACGTTGCCTTGTTTGTCAGACACAGTTTGACATAACAAACATATCCACTGATTTTTTTGACCCTAAGGCACATTACTGAATTTGGATGTTTTTTACTTTATCTGATTCTCTTCCTTATTCTAGGTATGTCAAAGAGAAATGTGTTTAACAAAAATAAATCAGGCTTATATACAGAGAAAGTAAATTCCGAATATGCATTTGTAATTTGTAATAGAATAGCACCAATAATGGCTGTATGGTTGAGGCTTAGTGCCAAACCAATGCCAAAAAAAAAGTGAAGAAATAAAATATGAGCAAGGAATATATTACATATTAACTATAACAATACCGTAAAATGGGGTGAATAGGATCGTTCTTGCCATAAAAAGTGTCAATAAATGCAAAAAATTGGTATTTTTTTTTTAGCCACACTAAAGAACAACTTCATAAGCTTCCTAATGGTCTTAAAAACACTTTGATAGGTAGGTAAGTAGTGCTAATCTTTTTATTTTATTTATTATTATTTTCTTACAGGCGAAAGGTGGATATGG
>NW_007378192.1:140217-143429 GCF_000475195.1 Diaphorina citri
GTAACCACAGGCTGATCCTTCAGTCTTTCTTTCATAATGGGAATAATAGAATAGAAATCTTTCAGGGACAGGGAAATATCGCAGGAGAAATTCAATGGGTTTCAGTGGAAACTTGAAGAAAAATCGAATTGAAAAAATGGTAGTTTTTAAAGAGATACAAAAAAATCTTTTTCTCAAGCCTCTGGTTGTGTTTGAGGGAGGGTTTTACCAAAACAGGGAATCTTATCTTTTAGTAAATTTTGTGTTCTTTTCAATGGTGCAATCAGTTTTTTATTATCTTTATTGGTTCAAGAAATAAAGGCGTTTTAAGGGAACAAGGTATGAAGAATGTTGAAAAACAGAAAATCCTTCATAACTCCGCCCCTGTTGAAAATCGGATCTGTCCAGATAGCTTTTTCTGGTAGGGGTTTAATATTTGCAGAAGATATAATGGCTAACGGACGCTGAATGTGTCAGTTTCAAAGGGATTACTGAAGTTAGACAATTTTAGGGGTGGTTGATAATAATTGGCCGTTCAACTCGACAAATACCTAACTATAATTGAAGTTAGACAATTTTAGGGGTGGTTCATAATAATTGGCCGTTCAACTCGACAAATACCTAACTATAACCTCTCGACTTGTACACATTTCCTTCCCTACAGGTAGTATGGGTGCACCTCTATACTGTGGATCTCGTCTGATCGGAATGTACATCGGTCGCTACAGCAACCTCACCTTCGATTCTTACCTCGAACCCGGAACCTCCAGTCCAGGAATCTACCACCACGTGTTTCTCAAGTTAGAACATTACGGGGATTGGATTACTGATGTCCTTTTGGATGAGAGTGTGGTACAAATGAGACTGGCTAGACTACAACCCAGTCAAGCCCCCTCTACACTGCATCATATAGATCTAGTGTATATGTGTGTCTTGCTGTGTATGCCACGCATTCTCAAACATTTCCAGTGATGTTTGAAATTTTAGATCAACACGTTTAATTCATCTTTTAATATCTTCTTTTTCTTTACTAAAGTCATGTTTATCAGAATTTGCATAAGTCCCTATAGCCTCTAGAACTTGGAAGGTAGCGCGCGCGTCTGCCTTGAAAGCGCTAGGTCGCGGGTTTAACCTAAACAGATAAGGTTTACTCTCGGAACGGCTGGCTTTCTCTTATCCTGTACTCGTCTTGGATTTCGGGACGTTATGACCTCTGTTTTTATGGTTCCTATTACCAAACCTTCATTACTTACTTTCCGTGTCCGGGCACAAAGGAATAATTACCCAGGATATACTTACATGTGTGGTGTACACATTGAGCCGGAACCCATTCACTAGGACTTGACAGAGCCCCACCCCTTTTCCTCCGAACCAATCAGCATGGAATATCTTATGAATGTAACCATTGAGTTGCCATTGGTGGAACAGCACCTCGGTGATTTCATAGCGTGATAATATACACACGCCTGAGCCCATCACTCCACTGAAAAGAACACAACACACTCCCCTGTATATCTTGGGCTGCACCTTCCAACAGTCTAGGACGCATTTCGTTCTTATCGAAGCTCATCAGCTAGACATAGCTCTCAGGGGTTTGCTAAGCCTCAAAACAGTGGAGCGGAGAGCATACATGGAGTTTTTGCTTTCAGTTCTACGTGGTTTGAAGCCTTCTCTTCCCTCTATGTACCTACTTCTACTTGCTTGACGCTCTCCACTCTGTTTTAGCCTAAGTAAATTCCCTTTTGCCCCAACAGTAGGCATGGTCAAATTCTCAAATATAACCAGCCTAGTTCGCTTGGAACACCGCCCTTGCCTTCTAACCACTAGGTTGTAGGTTTGATTCCCGCCCGGGGCGAACTTTGCCCTAACCAGATAGAGTTCGTTCTGGGAACAGCTGGCTTTCTCCTATCTTGTCCTCTTCGATTTCGGGACGATAAGACCTCTGTTGTTAGAATACCTTCTATTAAACCTTGCGAAAATGATAATAATCTCAAATAAAATTGAGGACAAAATTCCATGCCTTGAACCCGTGCCCTATAGTTCACCAGGCGAACGTCTTGACCACTGCGCCTCCCAGACTTTACCATGAAACCAGACTTACCTGTAAAAGTAATGCGCGTAGGGCAAAGCTTCAAACACTACAGACTTGATGAGCTCAAAGTCATCATTCTTCCATACTTCCTGCAGACACACTATATCGTACTTGTTACATGCTAACTCTGCTGCTATAGCTCGGATCCGAATATCCCGATCTTTAGACACCTTGGGGATGCCCCTGAAACATGGAGCCTGAGGGTTGGCATTGTGTCGTGTGGAAATAGAATCGAGGTACATAGTACATACCCCCCCTAACACACTTTTGGTACTTCCGATGGGATTCGAACCTTCATTTTGAATCCAATGATAAACAATGGCCAGGAGAATGAAACTTCCATCGGGATTTTAACCCGGGATATCCATCCAGCTCGTCACTCTTGTGTTCATACGAACTGATCTTGAGTACCTACCTATGAGAACTGTAGAAATTTAATCTAAAGAATTATTTTCCTTTATGTGGGTAAAAAATTAATTAAAATTCGCGAGTTTTACCATTAAAAAAAAAAAAAAAAAAAAAAAAAAAAAAAAAAAAAAAACGTTTGGTTCTGAAGTTAGACAATTTTAGGGGTGGTTGATAATAATTGGCCGTTCAACTCGACAAATACCTAACTATAACCTCTCGACTTGTACACATTTCCTTCCCTACAGGTAGATTACTTTCAGTTGTTCTCGTGTTGACCCAACACCTAAATAGGTATTATTGTGTCTCTTCTCGACCATCTGATGAGAGGCATACGACGGGATGGGCATGCTACGGCACAGACCACACGAGTCTAACGCAGCAGTTGTTTCATTGCTACGAAATAAAAACGGCGATGGTCAAAGAAAAATGGCTATTGGATCTGAGCTAAACTAAATTGTTCAACAAGGGTGGAATCATTCATTTCCAGGAATCAAGACTCTAGATCTGCAGATTACCGGTAATTGTACACGGCCTTACTACGACTTCCCATTTGGAGAAGAACCAGAGAACCTATGGTTAGATGTGGAAAGTCCACACTTTCTATGTGCCATCAATCTGAATCCCAGTCTCGGACCTGGCGCAGGTAACTATAAGTATTTAAGGACATAACTCATCGGAAGAAGGGTTTAATAATGGCTAACGGACGCTGAATGTCTCAGTTTCAAAGGGATTA